>NW_008583638.1:0-3083 GCF_000691845.1 Merops nubicus | reverse complement strand
CAGCAGGAACAGAAGGACAATGCTCAAATGTGCCTTTCAGAACTTTTGTCTTTTCTGCAAGTGAAACTGGTCTTTTCACTGGTCCTAAACCTGACATGTTAGGAAACAGGGAGAGAAGGTAGGATGGGGACATAGCTCAAAGTTACATTAGGGCAGTGATAGATAGCTACTGGACTAATGCTTAAAACTTCTGAACCCACTGTGTTAAATGATGTAGTGGTCTCAGCTCAGTTCCCAGGGGTCTGAGAGATGGGTTAAATGAAACACCAACACAGTGAGATTGAACTTATGCTCTTCTGAGTCATACCAAGAACAGGTAATTTTTACGCTCCCTTTGGAATGCCAATTCATGGACAGGCAGTTGAGCTTGAAAGCCTCTGCCTTTTAAATATCACAGAACTCCTAGTGAAGCCAGATAGTGCTTCATTTATGCATGGTGTGCAAAAATAGTAAGCACGCTCTGAAATATTTTCATGTGAAAAATTGTTTGCACATAGACTTGAGTGCTCATGATGTTCAAGCCAGCCTGGCTTGCAGCAATGAAATTGCATCTTTCTTAGAAATAAAACCAAGGAAACACTGACAGTGTTTTGCAAATAACTGCAAAGTAGGCAACTGGCCCACAGCAGTGTGATTTTGTGATAAGTTCTCTATGGGGTAATGATAAGAGTGAGACTGCAGAATATAGTATAGTGTAAAAATGTAAGCAAGACTGTTCTCAGAAGGCTATGAAATCCTGTGATGCTATAAAGCAGTTCTTCTGGATGTTCTGTTGTAACTATTACACATTTAGGATATACAGAGAAAGGTGAGCTATATTAGTTCTTCAGCCATGTCTTGGAGATCAAGGACTGCAACATTAGACTATAAAGATATTCTTTGTTTTAGAACTCTGGAGCAATTTGGCTGTGCTGTAAGCCCTGTAACACCATTAGCTGCCTCTAAAGCCATCTTCATCTCTCAGCAGCAGACAGATTTACAGAGAAGCAGGGGAAGCTGCAAATTCTATTCTCACCATTTCGACACTGCTCAACTTCACAAAATCGGATCCCATCAGGAACGCACAGGAACGAGTGGATGTGGGGAGCACCATTCTGGAGGTTAGAGCAGACATGTAAGTAAAAACGTAGTAAATACTACCTGAACTTGAAAACAGGAACTGAGAGTCACGAATGGCTCCAGTGTAAATGTACTGAACGCATATAACATTTTAGATACCTCATGTAGACGTTGCCATGGTACTTCCTGAATGAAGGTTTTGACATACACCACTTGGCAAAATGTTGTCATGAAGTGTTTGCAGATATCTATAGCAAATTGCTCTAAAGTCTGGATCTAAGACAGCAAACAATATTATTAGAAAAAAAAGCAATTACCTCATGTACAAAAGGAGATTGTTCTGATTGTTGTAAGTATTTGGGAAGGATCAGTTTGTTACAAATACAGATTTCTCTAATTTCTGATTCTGCTCACTGTGCCTAGTCATTTAATCAGCTTGCGGCATACACTGCAAATAGCAGTCACATCAAAAATGTCCCATTCTGTGGTATAGTGAGCTGTAGAGAAATTGCTACAGAAGGCCTGTGATATGAGGTTATAATACTGAAATAATCATAGCAATATTCTGATTAAGCTTGACAGGGTAAAGATGGAATTTCATTACTGAGAAAGAGTTTATGCTACAGATTATCCTTGTGATAGATGCCATTAAGGGAGGTAAGAACACAGTTAACAGAATTAAGAGGAGTCTCACATACTTTGAGATCTGTTTAAAAATGCTGTAGGGGAATAATGCAGTATTATGTGCTATTAAATTAAGAAAAAGATGGATTGTTTGACAAATCTGCAAAAAATACTTCTAGCTCTGTAAAAAAAAAAAAAAAAAAAGGACTTTGGAAAACTATGAAGGAGTCCACAGGATAAGCACTTGAGGAAGAAAAATTATCTCCCAAATCACTGAAGGTTGACTTCAGTGCCAATCTGACGTGCCAATGAGGGGAGAGATTACTATGATGTATTTTGAAAAGAAAAAGTACAACAAACACATCCAAATGAAATCATAAGAAACAGCAAGGCTAGTTAAAAAATAAAATACCCCATTTTTTTTGGCCAACACAAGGACAATATTCTTTATAGTGTCTGTAGGTATCACAAGGGAGTTGTTTCCATCCAGGTACTCCTGAGCAGAAGTCAGCCGGAGATGCGTGCACACTTCCACTTCTTTAACAAAGTGCTTCTTCCCTTCTTTATGAAGGCGAAGGAACTTAATTGTGTTCTTGCCATATTCACAGTTGAGGACTTCTACATCCTTGATCTGCAGAGAAAATACACAACAGTTGTGAGGGAATTCAGTGGAAGCCTGAGTTATGTTCGGTCAATGAATCCCTGAGGCTGAAATATCCCATATTTGGTAGCAACATCTTTTAATGTAAATCAGCACCTTTTAATATAAGCATGAGGAGAAGGGAGAAAGGATATTTTACACACCAAGAGATTATCAGACATAAAATTGCTCAATTCAGGTGTGTTTGTTCCTGACAGAAATGCTAAAACACTTAAAAGATAATTTAAAAAATATAAATTATCTAATTGTGAGTAAATTACTGTGGCTCAGAGATCAGAGTGTTTTCTCTGACTGTCAGTCCCTGGGGGCTCAATCCCCACAGACAAATGAAGGCTCCCACTGCCCGAGCCAGGCTCTGCACTTCACCATAAACTCTTTGCAGGAATGGTGCAAAGGCTGCGGTCGCTACAGGGGCTCGATGGAGAAATAGTGAGAGGAAAATTAATTTGGTTTGCATGTTTGAACACTGTTTTTTTCAGATAGTTGTAAAAACATTCATAGTTCAGTCATGCAGCACTAAAAAGAAAATAAGGGGTTTGGTATCTGCAGCTTTTTTTAAAAGGGGTTTGGGTTCTGCGGCTTTTTTTTTTTTTTTTTTTTTTTTTAAAGCAGAATACCTTGAATATTCTAAATAGCCAAAATACTGCCTCTTAAATTATAAAGGTAAGTTTTCTCAATACCATAACTGGACGACTGCCATTTTCCCATTTTGTTGCCCAAAGAAACGGTGGGCAGTGGC
>NW_008583637.1:0-36215 GCF_000691845.1 Merops nubicus | reverse complement strand
TTTACACGGAACCAGGACACCTAGGAACCTTTAAGATCAGAGAATAATGGCAGCAAAATATGGTCTGTATCTGACAATTTTTTTTAATTAATTTTTTTCCGTGCTTTTAGTTTGGGATGTGAGGTTTTTTAGGCATTTTAATCAGTCTTGATTAATTTATCTTAAGGCTTAGTTTTGTGACTTTAGACGAAAAAGAACTAGCTCACTTCATTTAAGCTGAGATGTTAAGATTTAAATGTAGAATTAGAGGTAGCTAAAATCTGAAATGATTAAGGGTCTTCAATCTTCACCTATAGTCTGAGACTTTAAAGTGGTTAAGATCCTCCCTCTTTCTAGCTCTGGCAAAAACCTAATACGTGCTGTACTCTGTGCCAGATCTTTCTGATCTAGTGTACACAGGCAAAGAACTACTTCTACAATGAGGAAGCAAGAGCATATCTTAGTTTTGTCTTTTTTTTCAGATTGCCCATCTCAGCGAACACTGGCACAGTACTCAACCATCTCCATATTCCTTACATGTATCTTGTAACCCAACTTCTCTTAGACTTTCACATATGGTTCTGCCTCTTATGCATAGAAAGCTTTCTTCAGCTTTTCTAGGATCTGCTTTCTGAAAACTGTTCATGACAAACGTAGCTTAAATTTGTTTCATTAAAAAGAAAAAATCCAAATTTTAAATCCATCACTGTTGTACACATCTGATGATGACTTCCTATAACATGGATCCCAACTGTAATGGTCCATTTTGTCTTTTAGATTTTAACTGATCATGCAGAATAGAAACACATAATGTGAGCACTGATAAAAGCCTGCATGGTAGAGTGAGAGATTCTTCTGGCACTGTTGCAATAAGAACATATAGGGAACAGGAACAATCCACATTACAGCAATAGAGATTTTAGCTGCTGCTTTTGAAACAAAGGATAAAACTTCTGACTATTTTCAGCTAACCTCTGCTCTAGCCCCAGTGGAAAAAAAAAAAAAAATTAACTCAATGATACCAAGGAAATCTGAAAGAAAAAGTTTGTCTCCTAGAATTCTGGGAAAAAATGTTTCAAATCAAATGTAATTGCAAGGAAGTAAAATAGAGAATAAAAGAAATAATGTAAAATTATTTTTTTTTTTTGCCCTAGGAATTTCTATACATATGAGAATTCTGTAGACAAGAAGAATGAAAATTAAGTTCACTTCAAAGCCGTGTACTCTCTGACAAGAGAACACTAAACGTAGTAAAACAGAAGTTCTAATTATATGTTTTCTGTTCTTGAAGGTCATCAGAAAAGGAAGAAAACACTAACCTTGTTGGCTTCTTTCAGCTGGTAATGAAAGCAATGGCTAAGGTTTTATATGTATTATTCTGCAGAAACAGTGACAGTGGTCTGTATTGTTGTTTTGAGAAATAGCTATGACTAAGCCAATCTTTTAAGGAGTCAACTATTGGCATTAAATTCTGTTTTAAAAGTCAATGGGAATTTAATAGCCAGACCCCCCCCTTTGTCATTTTGTCAGCTTTGTACTGATTATTGATTGTTTTTTCTTAGTTGTCTAGAAAATAAATTATCTTGAACCTAGATATTTCTAGGGGGTAGATATAGGGGGAAACAAAATGTAAATCAGTGACCTGCTTGACCTTTGTTCATTCTTATTTCCACTAAACATTTTCTGCAAAATGTTTGGCAGATAATTTATCTCCCTTGTAATTACTCCATGGGTAATAGAAAATTTGGTAGTTCTAGAAACTTGAGAATGCACAAAAGTTATGTTTAGCCTATTATGAGAGTTGGAATCCAATAAAACAATTTTGTATCTGATCCACCTAATTAATGAATTATCAGTATACAAGCAGCATGAAGACTACCTGATAGCATAGACCATATTTCTTTTTCCTGTCTTTATAGTTCCGATTTTCTTCATCTGTGGAAATATTAATGATGGCTGTAGGTAGTTTCTGTGCTACTGCCCATGGAGTAGCCCAGCCAGCTGTGTTGCTTGTCTTTGGTGCAATGGCAGACATGTTTATTGATTATGACATTGAAATTCAAGAGCTTAAAGACCCAGACAAGGTGTGTGTAAATAATACAATCATGTGGATTAATGGGACTATTCACCAGAATGAAAGGAATGCCACAACAAGGTGTGGGTAAGTCCTAGATATACTTTTTTCTTTTCCTGTGTTATTATGGCTTGTTAGACAATGTAGTGCTACAGAAGGTTGAGTTTGGCCTTTAAACCAGACTTTTTCTATCCATGAGATAGAAAAGGGGCATTGTTCTTATTACAGATACCTGGTTTTGAGCTAGATATATTACCAGGAGGGAGAGAATTTCAACATAGGTTTTGGTCTTTCAGCTATTGATGCCAGCAAGGATATTCCTTCACAATTATTGTTCTGATTGTAGCTGCTGCACATCTGAGTTCATTAATATCTTTTCACTGATAACACTATAGTTAATGCCAACTTCCATTTGTTCTGGTTATGACTTGGTGCCTGCTGACTTGTGAGCAAGTTATCTAAACTTTAGTCAATGAAGAGAAATGAGCACTTCTAGGATGCAAATTATCATAGCTTATGTGAGATGCCTAAGGCATGTCAGAAGAACAGCTCTGTAAGAGTGCCTGTTTCTTTCCAGTAACTACTATAAATGAAGTCTAAATGATTCATTCAGATATCTGCTAAAGCCAAATTTCAATCTCTAACCTTTCCTAATGCTCTTTTTTAGTGCATCATCCCAAGAGTCTTCTAATCTTTCATTTACATCTAATTAGGTTGTAAATTAGAATTAAAAGTTGCTTGTCGAAATGTCTCTGGAATTCAGAGCTTATGGGAAGAGATTCACATTCCTAGATGGACATCAAATAATTTGCTCCAAGGCTGTCCAAGCCATCATTCCAACATGGTCCTGGCAGACAGAATACTCTGTGGACCTCTGTTACTCTGAAATACCAGGCAGGACAAAGTCATAGAATTGTAGAATGGGTAGGAAAGAGCCTTAGAGATCATTTAGTTCTGACCTGCCTGCCCTGGGCAAGGAGTCCTTCCACTAGGTCTTGTTGCTCAAAGCCTTATCCAATGTGGCCTTGAACATTTCCAGAGAAGGGCCATCAACAACTTCTCTAGGTAATGTCACAGTGAAGAGATTCGTATTCACATCTGCTCTTTATCTACCTTTTTCAGATTAAAGCCTTTTCCCCTTCTCCCATCACTTTTACATGCCATTGTAAAACAGTCCTCTGAAGCTTTCTTGTAGGCCACCTTTACTTAATATAATGTTGCTATAAGGTGTCGACTGACCCCCTCTCCAGGCTGAACACAATGAAGTCTCTCAGCCTGTCTTCATAGGTGAGGTGTTGCAGCCCTCTGATCATCTTCTTAATTTTTTTTTTTTTTGGGCCCTCCTCTGAACCCACTCCAACAAGTCAATATTCTTATGTTGGGGACCCCTGAGCTAGACACAGTATTCAGGTGGAGTCTCACAACAGTGAAGTAGAGGTGGAGAGTAGTAGCCAATATGTACAGCTTTGTAAGGGAAGGCCCGGCAAAATCATGGCTCCGGCCTGTCACTTAGGCTGAGCAGAGCAGGGCTCTGGTAGAGTGACTCAGCTGGGATAGAGGGGGCGAGGTATGCTGGGTGTTTGCACCGTGGTGCTTGGTGGTTGGTTAAAATGGGTTTGTTGTGCCTGAAAAGTATGTAAACTAATGGTCGACTAACGGCATAAAAAGGCTGGGTTTTTTGTAAATAAAGTTCCTTCTTTGCACCTGCCTGGGGACTCTGTGCTGCTCTGTATGCCCATACCGACAAAGAGAATCCCATCCCTCAACCTACTGTCCATGTTTCTTTTGGTGCCTTGATGAACTTCATGAGTTTAGCATAGGGGCACCCGTCAGGGGCCCTCTGGATAACATCACTTCTCTCATGTGTGTTGAACACACCACACCGCTTGGTGTTGTTGGCAAACTTGCTGAGGGTGCAGTCAATCCCACTGCTAGTATCACCAAAAAAAGACCTTGAACATCACCAGTCCTAATACCAAGCCCTGAGAAATGCCATTCATAACTAGTTTCCAATTGGACATCGAGCTGTTGACCACGATTCTTCAGTTGTGACCATAGAGCCAATACCACTGATAGTACCATATGTCAAACTTAGATTTAAAGACAAGGATGTCATGCTGAACAGTATCAAATGCTTTTGAAATACACAGGTAGATGATGTCAGTGGCTCTTCCCTTATCCACCAATGCTGTAACACTGTCATAGATGGCCACCAAATTGTTGAGGAACGATTTGGCATTAGTGAAGCCATGTTGTCTGTCATCAGTAACCTCCTTAGTTTCCAAGGGCCTTAGCCTAATTCCTGTAAGAATCTACTCTATGATCTTAATTAAAGCAATAATAATGTTACAGGATATATGTGTCAAGTACCTGTGTTGCATCCATAATTATTTTTGTTTGCAAGAGATCAGGTCAGGTGCATAGTCTTCTTTTTGGGCTTCAAGTTTCAGTGTACCAAATTCTGTATAAATGGAATAACATCTTGCTATCTATAGAAGTTTTTTATAAAGCTGCTCAAAAGCATAACAATAACAAGCTGAAATGCCTGTTTCAAACAAATCTGTATGCAATAGTAGCCACTCAATTTTCTTCACTGGTATTAGAAATAATTTAGCACTTGTCCTTGAGTTACAAGAAACAACCTTTTCAAATTAGGAAGTTTATGTCACAAAGTAACAACTGAATTTGCTTTAGCAGCTTTCACTGCTCCTCATAAAACTTTTTTTAAATCTGAGTGTTATTAGTTGGTAAAACAGTACAAAGCATTCACAATCAAAATAAAATGGAAACTTTTTTAGACAACTCTTTTCTAAAAGAGCCTTTCAGATGTGCTGTTTTGGAGCATGCACTCTCCCACAATTTCTCAGAGACTGGAGGGCTGCTCCAGGATAGCAGACTCTTTTATGTTATGTGCCAGCACCTCCTCTCCCCAGGAGAGAGCAAGCAGAGCAAGGAAACTGGTCCCTGCTAGCAATAGCTTCAGAATTGAGAAACAACACCTGCCAGCAAAAGAAGCTGACATAACTAACTTGAAGAAATACCAGATTAGAAATCTGCAGGAAAGTTAAAATAGTATTCTTAATTCTTCTGTATCCTTTTTTTTTAGGCTGTTGGACATTGAAGAAGAAATGACCAAGTTTGCATGTTACTATGCAGGAATTGGTTGTGCTGTACTCGCGTTAGGCTACCTCCAGGTCAGTATTGTATTCCCTGTTTTGGTTTCTATGTTTAATTAAATATGCAACAATCATTTTCCTATTAACTGATAGATCAGCTGCCCATTTGAGCAGAATAGAGGTTTCAATTCTCATTATGTCTGCTGAAACAGGTTAACAGTCTGGAGACCTCCTGGGATAGGTGCAAGTGTTTTTCACAAGGGTCCTTTTCACCCATTGAGAAGAACAGCTACTGCTCCTTCTACAGTACAAGAAATACTTCCTCAAGTGTAGTTACGATAGAATCCATATGCCTTCCCAAAACAACAGCTGCACAGCATGCATATTCCCAGTAGGCAGCTCTACTGTGTTGAGCACTGTCTTGCTATTGTAACTGAATTTCAGAGTAATGTTAGCATAAAACTACTGTTGGAGAAGAATCAAACCCTACTTTTTTTTTTGTAGTAATTGTTCAGTCCTTAATGACTGAGAAAAGCCACAAGGTTGGATGATTCCTGAATTGTCTGCTGAAGGGTCTACTGCTTTTGAAGCTTTTTTTTTTTTTTTTTTTTTAATAATCACAAAAATAATGTGTCACCCCTTTTCAGGAAAATGATCCCAGAGATTTGTTGAGATGGTATGGCTGCCATCCATATATCACTTAAGGCAGTAAATTGAAAAATTTTTTTCCCTATGACATTAATGTAACAGCATATACTTTAATGTGCATCTCCTCTTATGCCTATAACAACTGAGATAAATGATAGATTCAAAAGCTTTACATCATTGTTGGGATATTTAAAGAACAAAGGCATAACATGTCTGTGTAGCTAGAAAGTATTTTACTTTAAGTGTAATTTTATCAATAGCTAAATTATTATTTCACGCTTTTGTTGTGGTGAGCAGAGCCCGCCCTAGGCAGGGATCGGCGTGGGGAAGATCTGGCGATGTAACGGAAAGCTCAGACCGCCCACGAGGGGCGCTGTGGGCGTGGCTTGTCATAGATAAGCAATTGCAGCGACGCAACAAACGCCATCTGCTGCAGCCGCCACGTTGGAGCAAGTGTCTGTGATGGTACCCAACGGTAGAGGTTGGGTGGCAGCTATCCCGGGGATCGGGTGTCAGTAACGACACACTTTAGCAAAATTGCTTTTTTCCCCGTTTTTTTCAGAGTATGCAGGTTTACTACTGCACTTTAATCTACCACATTTTTTTTCTGCTTTTGGGTTATGGCTGCATCTCGTCAGATACAGAGAATCAGAAAAGCTTATTTCAGAAAAGTAATGCGAATGGATATTGGCTGGTTTGATTGTACGTCTGTAGGAGAATTGAACACGCGACTTTCTGAGTAAGTAATCTAGATAAACGTATGCTACATGGAACATTTTGCACTTCCTTTCGAAAGCAACAGAGTTCCAATAGCTAGGCTTTTGACAAACACCTGTTAATGTAAAATACAGGTACATTCCTGGGAGCAGAGGCCACACAGACTATCTCCCTTGTTTTCAGGCTGAGTGCCTTAACTGCTTAGCCACAATTAGCTCGCTTTTGTAAGTTGTTTGTCACTATATGTGTGGGATTGGGGATTTTTTTTTTCCCCCATCTAGTCCTATCCCTCCCTTCTCCTTCTTCTCAACTCTTTTTAGAGTATAATTTGGTTGCCAGTGCACAGTTGCCTGAGGCTGAAGATGTGGGTTTGAACCCTCTCACACTTCCCAGAAAGGAAAATTAGTTTAGAGGCACACTTTTCTTTTATTGGCTTTTAAAAGAAAAGAGTGAACCTTGCTTAATCTGCTACAGAAGGTACAAGCAGTTGCCTTTAGAAAAGGAACTAAGGCTGACGGCGAAAACTCTTTAGCCTGCTTCTGCATGTCGTGTGCTGACAGGAAGCTTCCTGACTGCAAAAAAGAAAAATTATCCAGAAGAAATATAAACTTTTTCTTAATTCAACACTCCCAAATTTTTCAACAGAGAGCTATAATTTAATTTCATTTGCCACATTAATGAGCTAAGAACTTTGCACTTTAAACCTCGACAGCATTTGCTCCAAATGTTCAATGAAACCATCCAAATATTCCAGATAAGAGCTCCCATGTTTTCCCACTGACACTCAGTATAAAATAGCCTCCTCAGCTTTCAATTTAATTTAGAGAACATCATCACCAGGTAGCATGGAGAGAGGAACTGTCTGGTGGTGGAGCTAGTTAAGCGTTACAGTCCTGCTCCCTTTTCTTACCCTCTCAGCCAAGCAGAAGGCCACATTCTCAGTTTCACATGATAGGCAGCAAGCCATACCAACCTTTATCAGTTTTTTCCATTATCAGGTAGCAGCATTCAGCTGGGATGTCTTTGCATCCTCCTTGGGCTCAGTTGGGGCCCAATAGTAAGAACCAGCTAGTGAATGAGTCTGCTAGCAGCATGACAGCATTGATTCATAAGGGCCCTCTCCACGTCAAAACAGCCCACCTAAATATGACCAAGACCTGCACCATAAATGAAAGATACACTCACCAATCTTCTCTGGTGGTGGTTGTTGTTGTTGTTGTTTTTGTTTTTGGTTGTTGTTGGGTTTTTTTGTTTTTTTTTTTTTTTAGTGATGTTAATAAAATTAATGAGGCTATTGCTGACCAAGCAGCAATCTTTATCCAGCGTTTAACCACCTTTGTCTGTGGATTCCTCCTCGGATTTATAAGTGGCTGGAAATTGACCCTGGTTATCATTGCAGCCAGCCCGCTTCTTGGGGTTGGAGCAGCTGTCTATGGACTGGTGAGTAAATTGTGAGAGTTTTGGAATGAGGCATGATGTGCCAGGAAGGTCCTGCTATAGAGCTGGGAGGACTGGTGGGAGAGAAAGCTACTATACTTCTTTGAAGTCAAGAAAGGCAGATCATGGTCACAGCAGCAGTAGGGGACCCTTGCTCATTCTGAGTCCCAGAATCCCTCTTCTAAGATATGAATGTAAGAATACCTTGTGTTGGGTCCTATAGATTTTAAGGTTGCTGAGCTCAGAACCTGGCCTAAGACCGCTCTCTCTCACTACACACCTGACTTACATGGTTACCAGATATGGGTTTGATTTCTCTATGCAGACTATGGGCTTTTAGAGAGACTCAGGTTTCAGTGCTTTAAAAATACTTGGTAGCAATCGCTCAAGTTTAGCTCAACCTGTATCTGCTCCTGGCTGCTGCTGTGTCCTCTCCCAGCTCTTCCTATTCTGTGTCTGTATTTCCTCTCTACAAATTTCCTGTGACCCTGCCGTGGAAGGACAGTGAAGAGGGGAACTGCGGGATCCTCTGCCCTCTCACATCATCTCCCACACTCAGCACGGCTGGCAGCTCCTCCTCTGCATTTTCAAAATCTGCTCTTTTTTGTGTTCATCCCTTAGGCTATCTTGTTTCTTGCACTTCAGAAACAGTTTGCTATTGTTTTGCTCTCAAACCTCTAATGTATCTCTAATTTCTCATTTTCCTGCTTTTCTTTAGCACCTTGTTCTGGCTGCAAGGAGCTGACATGAACAATGGTTCAGTCTGAACAGAGCGCAGAATCCTGCCAGTGAATGATATAAACCCCACTATGAGTCTCTCCTTGCACCTCACCTCTTTTCTTTCACATAGTATCTTTTAAGTGTTTCCTTAAAAAAAAAAAAAAAAAAAAAAAGTGAGCCTCTCCAGCCCAACTCTGTTTTTTAACCATAAAGAAAAGAGATCCAAGTTCAATCTAGCCTGGTTTTCTTTTTCCAAGAGTGGCTAATAGATGCCTGGGGTAGGGTATTTTAAGAGAAAACAAATAATAATACATAACCATTTCTAGTGATATGTCATGCCCAAGCGAAACTGGTAACTTTGTGTGGAATTATGTGATTATATTATCTTCCATCAATTTTAACTATTTTGAGCCTCAGTAGATGTTTTACATCCAATGTGGTCTGCGCTCATATGGAGGGACATGTTTGCTGTCAGCCCAATAAACAAATTACAGTGGTGGACAACATCTCTTTCCATCCTTCCCATCAGTACCATTACAGTTGCTAAGGGGCTGCTCATGCTGCTTAATCTGTCCCTTCCTCCCACCATGCAGTGGTAGTTTTGTACCATGCAGTTGAGTAAACCCACAATCTATGCAAGCCCCATTATCAGCACAGAGAAATGGATGGAAAGCAAGTGTCAGTGGCTCTCTCGCCTTACCAGAAGCAGAGCTGTTGGCCACAGGGATAGCTGTTCTGCAGAATACACGCAACAAAGGTATATACCCTAATACTGGAAGATAGAAGCCTTCAAGTGCAGTGTGTCTAATACAAGCCTGCTCAGAGCCAAGGTGACCTAATACAGTGAATGCAGCACTACTTACTGCTCTCCTTCTCTGCACCTGCAGTTCAGCCGTAACACGCACTTCTTATGGTTTTGTAGGCTGTTGCAAAACTGACAGGCCAAGAATTAAAGGCTTATGCAAAAGCTGGCGCTGTAGCTGATGAAGTCCTCTCATCCATTAGAACAGTGGCTGCTTTTGGTGGAGAGAAGAAAGAAGTTGAAAGGTTTGTTCGGACAAATTGTAAGGATTCTATTTTCTTTTTCCTGTAGCAACATATTGCTACAATGTGCAACTTATGTCAATTAGTCTCTAAAGTCTACAATAATAAGCATTTGTTAGCTTTGTCAATTATATGCATGTATGCCATAGAAGTGTAGGTTTCCTATGCCATTGTGCCTGCAAAACTAGTTTCATAATTGAGTCAATCATTAAAAAAAAAAATCAGCAATATTACGATTAAGTCATTGCCACTTGTAGGAGAATACTGCCACATTTTCACCTAGAGTTTCCCTGATATTTCACTTTTGGAAATTATGTGAAAACTTTGGGTACGTAGCTTAAGCCAAGTAAGAGACCTAATTCCAACAACACATAATTATTTCATGGTGTTAGGATTAAAGTTTATATTGAGCTCATTTAAAATATAACATGGCTGTAGGACATGCTCTGAACCACTGACTGCATTTTTTCAAATCCTCTGTGACTCTGCTAAAACTCCAAACCCTGTGTTGAGGTATCTGCACTGAATGGGATTTATGTTGTATTTATTAAACTAGAACATAAAAGGTTTTCCTGATCTAGGAGCATTTTTGGTTGCAGCAGTAATTTTTCACTTAAGAGTGAGAGATACCAACCTTAGGGGAACCTCTGTTAACTGTAGCACAGACAGTTCTAGAAGATGTCTCTCTTTGTTAGTCTTTGCTGTCTTTGAATTCTTTATCAAATTATTTGCATCTTCTTTTGTTTTACTGTCTTTTTACAGATATGATAAGAATCTGGTGTTTGCTCAGCACTGGGGAATTCGAAAAGGAATAATAATGGGATTATTCACTGGTTACATGTGGCTTATAATTTTCCTGTGTTATGCATTAGCCTTTTGGTATGGCTCTAAACTTGTCCTTGAACAGGAGGAGTATTCACCTGGGACTCTTCTGCAGGTACTCATTTTACCTTGATGCAACTTTTCTGGACTAGTCCTTAAACCATTTTTTTTTCTGGAACATATATCTGTAACACTCCAATATCTGGTGGCTCAGTGATATCATACTTTATGTGCTTTTTGAAGCTCATTACTAGTATATGTATGAAAGTGCATGATATATGAGGATAAGATATATTAAAAAAAAAAAAAAAAAAAAAGCCAACTAAATCCAAGATTTGGAATGCTGCCTACTGTGAGTAGAATAATGCATTCGTCTGAGAGCATTTTTCTCACAACAAGTTAACAACATGTAAACTTACGGGCTGATAAAGATGCGGATGACTGTGGCTCCTGCATTATGTACCAGAAAAATCATATTAAACGTCGTGGCCATTCATGCATCCACTTATCTACTGTAGATGATATACGAACTGATGACCTAAACACAACAAAACCAACACCCACCTTTGTTTTGTTTGTTTGCCAGGACTGCCCAAAGGGCAAGATGCATTTCTGCTTCTCTACTATAAGGACACCTAACCACCAGCTTTCAGGACAGGGTCATTAGTGAGTAGCTCTTCCCTTTGGTTCTTGGAAAAGGTGTTGAAAGAATATGCAGGTTCAGTATGTGCTACCTGCAGAAACAGTCCAACTGCACTCATAGAACAATCTGACCTCAAATTGTAGCTTGTCCAGTACTAGTAGCAACAAAGTTCCTTTCTGTGTGAGACATAGAAAATGTACTCTCTGTAGCTGGTACCCACTTCAGAACTAAGTTCTATGAATATTACATGAGCCAGGTACTGCAATATATGAAGTCTGTAATAAAGTGGTTTTAGTTTCCTTCTGATTTTGAACTGTTTTACCCTTTCATCTGCTTAGTGCTAAAAGATATCTCCAAAATAATCTACTTGCCAACAGTGGCAAAGGGTTCCAACCCTTGTTTCAAGACACAAACACGCATTCAATTTGAGGTAGCATAAAAATACATCACTAGCACATCGGTAAATAAGTAGGTAAACCTTTTTATATAAGGGCAAATATGAGATAAGTATATTTACTTCATCCTAATAACAAGGCTGTGAAAGACAGTGAAAATTCCTTCCAAGATGAACTTCTTTGCTTTCTTTTGGGCTAACTATGCTCATATAGTGAGTCACTGCAGCTTAGTTGATGCACAAGAAGTCATTGAGCCACTGTAGTTTGAACTGTCTGTCTAAGCTCTAAACTAAATAAAGATGTGATGTCATATTTTGTTAATTTCTTTTACTACTTTTTCAGGTTTTCTTTGGAGTTTTAGTTGGAGCTTTAAATCTTGGCCAGGTGTCTCCTTGTCTGGAAGCCTTTGCCACTGGCCGTGGTGCCGCAGCAAACATTTTTGAGACAATAGACAAAGTAAGTAATGCATCTTTAATCTGTATCACTTCGTAGTGGAAAAATAATTAAATAAGCCTCAAGCACCACTAGTTTCATCTGTGTAAATTATGAAAAATGAGAGCAATTAAAGAAAAATTGACTGTGCAATAGAAAGGTGTAGCGGCATGTCTACGGGTGCAGACAACGTGTTTAACAGGATTCTTAAGAGGCCTGTTTCTGAATAAGGATGTTTTACCTCAGCTACTGATATTTCTTACTCCCAGTTACTGGTCAGTGAGGGCCCACTGTAAGTTTATAGGCAGTCAGTCTACTGCAGCAGTGCTGGTTGTTTAAGAGCAAATAAATAACAAAATAAATTTTATCTTAGAAACCTTTCATTGACTGCATGTCAGAAGATGGCTACAAGCTGGATAAAGTACGAGGTGAAATCGAGTTTCATAATGTAACATTCCATTATCCCTCCCGACCAGATGTAGAGGTAATTATCTGTCATCCATCCCATGAACACTATTAGTGTAAACAGTCAAAATATCCGAGTTTTGCCACCAAGTCCTAGATTGTCAATAGAGTTTGTTTTCCAGAAGCCCCTATCTTTGGTTTAAAAGAAGACTAGATAATTCTTCTATTAAAAGCTTCTTTTACTTACCATTGTGCTTATTTTACATTTCTGATAGATGCATTGCCATACATATGCCTTGCTGCTGAAAATACATGGTACTTTGAAATTCACCTGCATACAGCTAGTATTACAATATGTACTTGTATCACCATGTCCTAGTGAAGGACACAAAGTTAAAATAAGTCCTAGTATAGGACACAAAGCTTAGTGGTGCAAGATTATTTTACAGACCTCTTCCTCCATTACTGTGGGGATGTACTCTGTGACCCGTTAGAGTGCTAGGAAAATGTGTAGGAGCATTGGCTTTAAGTATCATATTATTTCTCTACTAGTGTTTTTGAACTGACAAATTCTCTTTGGGAAAATATATTCTAATATATTCTGTCTAAAGACAGAAGCGTATGAATTATCACATTTTTGTGCAAAATTTTACTGTTACAATCTTAATATTTCTGCTTTAGGTGGCATTCATAATACATGTACACTGTTCTTTAGAGGGAATTTATTGACAAATTCTCCAATGTATTAACTTGAATACTTCTAAAAACAAAATCTGCCTGCCTGTCTTAGCAAAGAGTATTCTGCATTTACAAACTCTACAAACAGCATAGAAATATTTGACTTTTTCTTATCTCTTTTCCCATAATATATTTCTGAATCAATGTGAAAAATTGCTTTGAACCTTGAAGATACAGAATATACCCATTTGGCTGTGTAACTGAGAGCGTGGATAGATTTTTTTTTCTTTTCAGATTTTGGATAACCTTAATATGGTTATTAAAGCAGGGGAGACAACAGCTTTTGTTGGAGCTAGCGGAGCTGGAAAAAGTACAACAATGCAGCTCATCCAACGTTTCTATGATCCCACGGATGGTATGGTGAGTGTAACAGCCTAGAATGTAACCTAAGGGACTTGAAAGTATGACATGGTTTATTCTCCAATGTAGAGATACCCTCTTGTGCTTTTCAAGGGAATACTGAACAGTCACAAAAAATAACATGAAAGAGAATCTTTAGGAGAAAATAAAAATTCAGTGCTAAATCTGAGTAAAAAAGCTATAACTATAGATATGATAATTCAGGAGTAACAAATCACTTCCCATTTTGGAAAACAAAATATTGAATATATAGTCATTATCCCATAATTCTACTTCAGTATATGCAATTAGCATTTAGTAGTGGATTGTCTAAGAATATGAATTACATATATTAAGAGGATTATATTTAAATTTGTATGAAATTTTACATTTAAATTTATATGAATTACATCTCATTTAATTTATGTTTCCCTATTCAGCACAAATTACATACGTGGTGACGTGTATTTGTATAAAAGAAAAAGAACAAATGTACAGTAAATATATAAACATAATTGTAGTGATTACTGTCCACCTGGTTTTATTTCTGAGGCCAAGCAAAAAGAACTATTAAGAAATTAAATCAAAGAGTGCAGCTCCGTGATCCAAGGGCAAATCATGCCTGACAAACCTGGTGACCTTCTATGAAAAGGTCACAACATCAATAGATGAGGGACAAGCAACTGATGTCATTTACCTGGACCTGAGCAAAGCCTTTGACACTGTGCCCCACGACATCCTGGTCTCCAAGCTGTTAAAATATGGATTTGATGGATGGATGACACGGTGGATAAAGAACTGGGTTGCAGGCCACACCCAAAGAGTGTCTGTCAATGGCTCCATGTCCCAGTGGAGGCCAGTGACGAGTGGAGTCCCTCAGGGATCAGTGCTGGGACCAGTCCTGTTTAACATCTCTGTCGGGGACATGGCCAGTGGCACTGAGTGCACCCTCAGCAAGTTTGCTGACGACACCGAGCTGTGTGGTACAGCTGGCACGCTGGGGGGAAGGGATCCATCCAGAGGGACCTGGACAGGCTGGAGGGGTGGGCACAAGCCAACCTCAGGAGGTTCAACAAGGCCAAGTGCAAGGTCCTGCATCTGGGTCGGGGCAATCCCAGGCACCAGTACAGGCTGGGCAGTGACTGGATGGAGAGCAGCCCTGATGAAAAGGATGGCAGCTGGGTCGGGGCAATCCCAGGCACCAGTACAGGCTGGGCAGTGACTGGATGGAGAGCAGCCCTGATGAAAAGGATTTGGGGTGCTGGTGTACAGGAAGCTCAGCATGAGCTGCCAGTGCACACTTGCAGCCCAGAAAGCCAACCAGATCCTGGGCTGCATCAAGAGAAGTGTTGCGAACAGGTCAAGGGAGGTGATTCTCTCCCTCTACTCCACTCTCATGAGGCCCCACCTGGAGTGTTGCATCCAGTTCTGGAGCCTCCATTACAAGAAAGATATGGAAGTGCTGGAACGTGTCCAGAGAAGGGCCACAAGGATGATCCGAGGGCTGGAGCAGCTCTCCTATGAGGACAGACTGAGAGAGTTGGGGCTGTTCAGTCTGGAGAAGAGAAGGCTCCGAGAGGACCTCATTGTGGCCTTCCAGTACCTTAGGGGGGCCTACAAGAAAGCTGGGGAGGGACTTTTTAGGATGTCGGGCAGTGACAGGACTAGGGGGAATGGAGCAAAACTAGAAGTAGGTAGATATTGGTAAGAAGTTAGGAAGAAGTTCTTCACCATGAGGGCGGTGAGACCCTGGAACAGGTTGCCCAGGGAGGTGGTGGAAGCCCCATCACTGGAAGTTTTTAAGGCCATGCTGGATGGAGGTCTGAGCAACCTGATCTCGTGGAATATGTTCCTGCCTATGTCGGGGGGTTTTGGAACTAGATGAACTTTCAGGTCACTTCTAGCCATGACAATTCTATGATTCTATGATCCAAGAAGCAGAATGTACTCTTTCCACTGCTTTGCATTCTTTTATTTACAAATGCATTTCTTTGAAAGCTTTGGATTCTTTTATGGTTTTTTGTATGCTGCTCATGGAAACTGACGACTGCAACAACATCACAGACCTTTAATATCCCTTTCGTAATTTTTTTTCTCTGAACTGGAGGGGAAAATTTTCTTATTTTCTTTCTTTCTTTTTCTCCACGATTTAATTGGCTTCTGTAGATTACCCTGGATGGCCATGACATTCGTTCCCTTAATATCCAGTGGCTACGCTCACAGATTGGTATTGTTGAACAAGAGCCAGTGCTGTTTGCCACGACGATTGCAGAGAACATTCGCTATGGTCGGGATGATGCTACCATGGAAGACATAATCAAAGCAGCCAAAGAGGCCAATGCTTACAGTTTCATCATGAACTTGCCACAGGTATCCTGTGCCTTGTAAAATATTTAGCAGAATTTGATGGAAAAATAGAGACTCCTTTTGTTCCCTACCCCCATGCAGCCATTTGTACTCAGATAGGAGTGATTAATAGAGATAGGAGGCAGCAATCTTTCCTTTCATTTGACTGGAGTTAATCATCCCTTACTATGTGTATTTGGCTAAGATAAAACAATACAAACCCCGACAGAACAAGAAGAATTATTCGCTCAGGAATCATATGCACAAGATTCAATATACTGGCAATAATGACAGTATGATTTTATAATATCTATTTTTCATGCTGTGGAGGTCTTAGGCCAAAAGCAGTTAAGAGCCCAGAGTCTCATTAGCTACCATGTGTTTTTAATTAGTCTGTACTGATCCTCACAACACAATCTCCTTGTACAATCCCTGTAAGAAAACTGGAGGCTCCCTTTTCCCCCCATTACTTCCTTTATGATGAGAGGTTGATCAGTCCTATGATACCTTCTTTACAAAGCCCATATTTTTATAATACTGGGATATTCACTTTTCTAGAATGTTTTTTTACCAAGTAGCTTGTCAAGGGGACATGTAACCAATGTGAAACTCATTGACAGGTCTCAAGTACCATTAACTAATGTCAGTATGTAGATTTATCCTCCATCTATGCATTTACATGTTTCCAGGAAATTATTCATGGAAAGGTTGTGTAAAGGCCCCGTATGATTTTCTGGAAATGGAGAAGTAAGCAAAATTGTATTGTAGGTGAACAGAATTATTTTGGCTCTCAAGATACCAGGCATTATGTTGTTACTTAATATTCTACTTGATTCTGATGTCTCTAGAGTACGATGTCCATAAATCACAGACACAATGGTCAAGAGTAACATGCCATCAGCAAACAATTCCAGTGGAAAGCTTTCTTGTGAGTCACCTAATGGACAGTGGGATATTGTTTCCTCTCTATTTCTGCTACTGCTGATATAGTTATTTTGACCCAAACCAGAACATTTCACCTTTTTTCATTCATGGTTACATTTGTCTTGACCTTGGAAACTTATTTTACACAAAACAGTGTCATTCGTTATGAAGGAAGTTATTTCATCAGCTGGCCTTTGACTCTGCCACACTAACTATGTTTTTGGTCTTTGAAAGACAATAAATTTTTGAGTCTACTCTCAGCTCAAACATGAAAGACATCTTACTAAAGACTTCTTCAGAAACATAAACGACCTTTTTATTATCTGTTTAATTTTATTTTTTTTCTTCACACAGCAATTCGAGACTCATGTTGGAGATGGAGGAAGCCAGATGAGTGGAGGTCAAAAACAGAGGATAGCTATTGCTCGAGCTCTTGTACGAAACCCAAAAATCTTGCTACTGGATATGGCTACTTCAGCCCTTGACAATGAAAGTGAAGCTACAGTCCAAGAATCACTTCATAAGGTTTGCTATAGCATAGCATAAATCAAGCTTTAAAGTGTTGAAAATTTTTTAATGCACTCTGCAGAGGGTGTGCCAAATCGCAAATAAAGCAGTGAGAAGCTTTTCTCATCGTTTCTTCATATCCAGAGCTATTGTTGACAGAAACTATTTTTTCTTACCATAAGACACTAGTAGAAATCTATAGGTTTCTTTGCTCAGGAACAGATGTACACCTCTCTAGGCTGTGGATGGAGACTCAGCAGTTTGGAGCTGAGACTCTCATTAGCTCAGCTTATGTTTTTAAGCAGTCTGTGCTGACCTTCATAACCAGAGCTCCTTTTACAAGCACTGTAAGATAGCTGGAAGTTCCCTCTTACCATGTTGCGTCTTGTATGATGACAGAGTTTTCATCAGGCCTGTGATATCATCCTTATGAAGCATATAATTTATAGCACAGAGTTAGGTGAAACCGGTGGGAAGGCTTCTTTTGAATTAGGCAAACTATACACAGGTTCCAGGCATTTCTCTTTGCTGTCCTGCGAGTGTGGCTGTTGTTGTTCCCTGTCAGGCTCATCTTGGCCTCACAGCAATCGTGATAGCTCACCGCCTGTCAGCCATCAAAGCTGCCAATGTCATAGTTGGATTTGAGCATGGAAGGGTTGTGGAAAGAGGAACTCACGAGGAACTCTTGAAGAAGAAAGGAGTTTATTTCACTTTGGTGACCTTGCAAAACAAAGGAGACACAGCACTTAATAGAGAAAAAAGACAAAGTAAGCTTTTTATTTTCATTTATAAAATGACATGCTAGCTCCTTATTATTTTTTCTTCTCCCTTAATGGCTGAATTCCAGCATTCATGGAATTAATACATTGATAGCTCTGGCTAGACTGGTTCTACTGCATATACACTGAATGACCTTCCTAATATAGATCTGCCCTGAAACAGTCCTGACCTGCAATATATACAGTTTTATAGCTCCATTTAGTGCAGAGAGTCCAAGCCTGCTGCATTTGAAATGCAGGCAAATTAGAGACTGTGTTGACACCACCACCTTATTTGTTTCACTAGCGGTAGACTAGCTCCTAAAAAAGGAAGTTTAATAGAATGATAGCTTGTATTTTTGTGAAGCATCATACCTTGTATATGATTATCGTAAAAGAAAAGAGCAATTACAGTGCAAAAACTGGAGAACAGCCATTAACTGCCACATCCCAAGTGAAATGGTCCTTGTGTTTACATTCAGTTTACTTCACCATATCAAATACAAATATAGAACTTGTGGTATCTTGTAGGTGGACTAGCAATGTTGTATTACATTCCTTGCATTCTACAAGGTATTTCAGTTATGGCTTGGAGACACTGGAATTTTCTTTGAAGCCATGGAGGGCTTAGGTTGTTTCTTTATAGTACAGACTGAACAGCTCTATATACTGTATTTTATAGCAGGAGAAAATAATGCAGTTGAGCCAAATATTGAGAAAGTCCAATCGTTCAGCAGAGGAAGCTATCAGACCAGTTTGCGGTGAGTTTTAAAAATGTTTGTAAATCTCAATATGTTTCTACATTTCTATACTTCAGCTCACTATTCCAAAATAGTGCTATTGAGAGGGTACTAATTAATCACTTTTCTGTTCTTAGCGTAAAAGAGGATGGAAGGTTTGCAAGCACATTACTAAGAGATCACTTGGAAAGAAATAGCTTGGGTAATACGTTAGTGATTCAAGGCATATGGGTGAATAGCAAGAGTCTTGATTTTATTCTCCTTTCTGTCTATGGTGTCTTCTCTCCAATTCAGGTCTACTGTGTTTATGTTCCATTTTTAAATACCATTGCCATTACCAAATGCACTTTCAGCCCAGTCACATGAAAAATGGCTTGCAGTGCAATTACTTGAGAAATAACATTTATATTATGGCCTCTACTTGATGAAAGTCAAACCATCTTACAACCCAAACTATCTTGTAGCTATATATTTATTATTCCCTTTGGCAAGAACCAGGGACAGAGGTAGATTGTTTCAGCATCCCGTTTTTCTTCACTCACACATTCACAGTGTGAAGATTTACTTCACAGTGATAACAGTGAATTGACTTGGTGCCTTAAGAACCTATGCAAATATAGTAGGATAACTATATATCTATATAACTTACATATAAGAAAATGTCTCAGTGGTGGGGCTGTGTGGAACACGATTTTGAAAAATATTGGTCCCTGTTGTGGGATATTTTTTTCTCAAGATGTTGAGAAAATACGAAAAGAAAGTAAGTCTGTGAGATTCCTATGATTTATTTCAGTGAATCCTGGTTTAGTTAATATAGAATCATAGAATTGTCAGGGTTGGAAGGAAACTGAAAGATCATGTAGTTCCAACCCCTCTGCCATAGACAGGGACATCTCCTACTAGATCAGGTTGCTCAGAGCTCCATCCAGCCTGGCCTTAAAAACTTCCAGGGATGTGGCTTCTACCATATATGAAAACTGCACCTACTCTGCAAGCAAGAGTGTTACTGAGCTGTGAAGAACAAATAATTTCTGTTCTCATTACAGATCTTCACTTTGTCAACACTCCAGATCCCAGCTATCTAATGTGGTCCCTGACCCTCCATTATCCATTACAAGAGATCACACAGAGTCTATGTATCTTATGCCTTTTTATGAAGATTATGGCCAAGAAAAAAAGGTCAGGTTCAAGAACGCGTTATTAAATTTTGAACTGAACAGGCTATATTATTTGTTAATGATAAACTGTAGATACCTTCCTCCGTTATAGGGGTTCTTGGCTGCTACATCTTCTTAGATTTCCCCTTCTGCCTACTGAAAAACACAGTTTCTGTTCTTATCCTCTGTGTAAATGGTAGTCTGTATTTGATGTCTATGTTTCTTGGTCAATATAAAAATTTCTAGCAGAGCATGACATGTTGGTAAAGTGATATACATTGTAGATTACGTAGCTTAATGTAAAGCAACAACTCTAAATTTGAATTAACAGTCAAAAAAGCAAAACACTCAGCCTGCAAAATGTAATAGCCACTCAGGGATGGAAGTGACACCGCTTCTTGTTCAATAAAGAGTTAATTCAGTGTTGTTTCAATATCGTCTGAAGACTTGAATAGAGATCCTCATGCAACCTAAACTGGAGTCTTTTCACAGCATCCTTGTGCAATTAAGGGGCAAAGAAAACAAAATCAGCATGCCTTTAAATTATGCAGAATAGGTAGGAATATGCACAATGAGTTTCTAAAGTGCTTATGGAGCTCCCTACACCAATTTGCATGGCTATGGTTGTTCTGTGCAGAGAGCAACAGTTAGCAAGCACTGTTCATAAAATTGCTAAGGCTTTTCTGTGGGTAGAAGGCTTTAGTGCTGTCACTCTGGCACCAGCTCAGAAGGAAAAAATACAAGATGCTTCTACCCATTCATTCTTGCTCATTTCCAGCAGATAGATTTTCACAGTGTCTGTTTAGGCTGAGCATTTCCAGCCATATGAACTGAGGCAGATGAGCAGGGCTAAGCACACTGATATTTAGAAAAATTCTGCAGAAATCAAACTGCAGGGTAAGTTATAATTTGTTGATGAATATTCTGCTCTTACTGGGAATAATTTTTGAAATTCAGCTTATAGTCTGATGATGTTTAAAAGAAGGGACGGGTATTAACATGGTTAAAGCCTACATCCAGCTATCACTCTGAGATCTCCCATGTTTTAATTATATGGCTTACGTGTTAATTTAGTGAAGAGTCTGATGACTGCACAATACCAATAATACTTTAAAATACTACATAAGGTTTCAGGAGAGGCACAAAAAGGCATTTGTGAGGAAGAGGTTTGAAGTTTTGGTACTGAGTATTGTATCACAAAGCAGCTGAAGGCATCAAAAAATGGAAAAGCCTGAGTTTCACTGGAAAAAAAAAACCAAACCTTACATATCATAAGTAACCTCTTAAGTTGGCATTGATGGAGTAGCACAAGGCATGAATCTCACTCCAGGGACAGTAGAGGTAGTAATATATGTAACCCTCTTGTGAGTCAGTAGGCCTGCAAAAGAACATTAGACAGCAGCCAAGACCCATCATCTTCCTTTCATAAACAAAGCTAGAACAACTCTTTGGCCACATTTGGCTTGGAGACACATTTTCTTCATAAATGCTTCCAACCTTTTGGTTTTTTTAGGAAGCTGTTGTTGTGGACGAACATGTCAAGCCTGTACCATTTACCAGAATTTTGAAATACAGTGCTTCTGAGTGGCCATACATGGTACTTGGATCCATGGCAGCAGCTGTGAATGGAGCAGTCAGTCCACTCTATGCTTTGTTATTCAGTCATATTCTTGGGGTATGTTATGCTAACATTTTAAAGCATATTTTAGCCCTGGAGCAGAAAGTGAATGTATGATGTAGAACTTGATAAGATTTGGGCAAACCTTTAGGTCTTGTCTAGCAAATGGGGCAGGCCTTCTTGCTTAAAAAAAAAATATTCATTAGAGATATTTATATCACTGTCACTATCATTTGAGCTCTTTGAATGGATCAGGTTATTAGCATGTGTCATGTTTTCTTCAGTATCTCTCCTTTGGTTCCCAGGAACTGTTGGGAGTGGCTTTCTATACATGCATTCACTTTATTTTAGATGAGAAAAGATGTACTCTGGGACCAATATGCTGTGGAAGTGAGGGAGAAAAATCCCCACAGCTATGAAATTAAA
Organism: Merops nubicus; assembly: GCF_000691845.1. Lineage (NCBI taxonomy): Eukaryota > Metazoa > Chordata > Aves > Coraciiformes > Meropidae > Merops > Merops nubicus. The sequence continues at coordinate 14,230 of NW_008583637.1, read as the reverse complement.
GGATAAATTTAGCAAAGTCTGCCTTGAAGGTAATTAGAAATCAATCTCAAAGTATGAATGAAGAGGACGATAATACTGAATATGTCTTCTGATCAGTTTGTGCAAAAGTGTACTTTTTAACCAAATGGATGTTTGGGTGAAGGAGAACTTTGTCTTCTACCTTTTGTTCTGTGGTGGGCTTCTGCAGTTGTCAATAGGGAATGATGAGTAAACTTCACACAGAGCAAAACCACCCCTTCTAATATGATACTAACCTTTTTTTTTTCCCCAAAGACCTTCTCCATACTTGATGAGGGAGAAAAAAGAATCCAGATCAATGGTGTCTGCCTGCTCTTTGTCTTTGTTGGAATTCTTTCATTTTTCACACAGTTTCTACAGGTAATAGCAGTCCAATATGGCTAAATTTTGTTTCTAAACAGTTATTCTGTGAGTGTGTCTCTGTATAATATTTTTTTTATGCTTATACACACCAGGGATATACCTTTACCAAATCTGGTGAACTGCTTACAAGAAGGTTAAGGAAACTTGGTTTCCAAGCTATGTTAGGGCAAGATATCGGTTGGTTTGATGACCCGAAGAACAGCCCTGGTGCTTTGACTACAAGTCTTGCAACAGATGCGTCACAGGTCCAAGGGGTAAGAACCGGTAGCTTAACAATCGTTTTACTATATGCAGTGATTGAGGCCCATTTTGGCATGTTGTTAGAGAAATTAGCTAACATGTAACCAGCAAGAATAATGTGGATCAGTCCTCAGTCAGTTGATTAAGCTATTTCTTTTTATCATGGACTGTCAATGTGGAGCTATTATGACCGTGCATACCTAAAAGCACAAATAGGGCCATAATTTACTGCCCATTATTCCCACCTGTAATACCAGAACAAGAGCACAAAAATCAATAAGGTATCGATCATCAATGATATGGGAAGAAGCATTCAGTGCAGAAGTTTTAGTTTCTCTTTTCTGGAGACGGATTAGCTTTTTGCCACAATGCTTAAGTGTTTATTTCAGAAATAAAACATGTTGGACTCCTGTTTTGATGACAGTCATCACTAGTCATGTTTTCAGCGTGGTGTTAGTGCTTATTCTGAGTTTTGATTTAAACTGACAATCCAGTGGGGAAAAAAAAAAAAAAAAATTAGAGTACTGGCTGGCACTCCAGCCGGGGAATCATGCAGTCAGTTTCAGTGTGGTATTTTTTTGGGAAAGTCCATTCATTTTGTTCCTTAGCATGGGGGGGGAGGGTAAATTATGCTGCACTATAAGTCTTGCCTATCTGAATGGATGCTTTGGTTGAAGTGATTCAGATGCCATTTTACTTGGCTCCAATGCAAAAAAATTTCTAGAAATGAAGCAGGAAACACACAGATGTCTTCGTTATACAAACTGTCCTGTTTCAGCTTGGCTGAAGATGGTAGGTTACTTCTTAAAAACTATTATTGGATGTTTTAAGACAAAATGAGATAAGAGGTTCCCAATACCTCTGTCAATAGCAATTTCTACAGAATGAGAAAAAGCAACTACAAAACCTCTTCAGCCCTTACATGGCATATTTCAATTGAATGAAACAAACTTGTAAAATACCAGCTGGACCTTTTAATAGCTTCCTAAGGGATATTTTTTTTTCTAAGCACATGTAGAGCACTGAGACACAGCCATTCATCCCACAGCTCCAGGAAAAAAAAAAAAAAGCCCAGCTACTTCAGCAGCAGTAGCCTCTGCCTTTCACTGCCTGGCACAGAGTTTAGCCAACTGCTGCTATTGCTGAGTGAGCTGAAGGTGAGACGAGGCACAAAAGTGTCCAGGGACTAAAAATGTCTACATCTGCACCAGGAGTAAGAAGTGTACTCCTGGAGTCTGTATGCTCTTAGAGCTGCACAAGCCAGGCAATAGCAGCCCTGCGGCTGCTCCTTTTGGTAGCCTCTGCAGACCTGGGAGGTGTACCTTCCACCGTGGCCAGGCCCAAGGCACTTTGCCCTGTTGCTGCAGGTCAGAGGAGTAGTAGATGATGATTGTTTTCTGCTGCAAGTTCACATCTTGCAGATAAAATAATCTGAAAGTGATCAAGGATATAAAATATCATTTTGTTTTTTCTAATATACAGCAATCCAGTTCCTACCTAGGGCTGCTGCTTACTGCTATGAAAGAAAATAACTTTTGAGTAAATTAATCAGATTTATTCCAAAGAATAGTGTTCTTGAAGTGTGTAAGAAGAAGATGAATGCATTCAATAAAGGTGATGAAAAAGGCGTATTTAAATTTTTTTCCCTATTAAAGAGCCAGAAATGCAACTACAATTCATCCTTTCTCAGTGACGTTCATTTCTGATTTTAGCACAGCTGAGACTTTGTTAATAATTAAATTGCAAAAGGTTTCTGTTTGTTATTTAAATCTGGACAGATAAATGTAGGTGCTAACCAGAGTATTCAGACAAGTGACTCCTCAGGGAACCATTTTAAAGTGCTAATCAGATTATCTTTCTCACTATCATTAGAAACAATTTTTTTGAATTGTCAGTGGAAATCTTGGTGAGTGAAAGTGGTATTGGATGTGTGCAGTCCTTCTCTTGATACACTTAATTTCAAAGAATATATCCAATCTTACTGACTTCCAGAGTAGTCAGCAGCCATTGGTGCCTCATATTTTAATATTGTGTAGCCTTTTCTTCAATTTTATACGAAAATTTATTTAAAGATTATTGATTACTATTGGAGTACAAGTCAATCATGTGTGTTTCTTTTCTTTGAAGGCAACCGGATCCCAGATAGGAATGATTATCAGTTCCATTACCAACATCGGGATGGCCATGATCATTGCTTTTTACTTCAGCTGGAAGCTCAGTTTAGTTATATTGTGCTTCTTGCCATTTTTGGCCTTATCTGGAGCTGTGCAGGCTAAAATGCTGACAGGCTTTGCCTCTCAAGACAAGAAAGCACTCGAAGCTGCTGGACAGGTAAAGTTTAATAACTGATTTACACTTATAGTCATGGCTTGTCTAAAAAATCAAGTATTTGAGACCATCAGTAATTGAAAGGTAATGAAACTGGCAACGTTTTGCAAGTAAGTTGTAGTATTTCAGCCTGTCAAAGCATTGAAACACCCTAACTGCAAAAGCAGTTGCTACATGGAATGTGACTGAGTTTTCAAAAATTATTTGACTTAATTTGTAGGCACTGATCTCTCAGCAGTGTTTCATCTTTGTTAGGCTTCATTTAACTATCCATTTGGTGATACTCTGTGAATATGTTGTCCTCAGAAAGCAGTGATATGTGTTTACCTAGAAATCCTCATGTGAGGATTTGTCACTGAACCACAGATCAGTGGATCATGGATTTTAGAGAGTGCAGAATTTTTACTTCAGTGGGCCCTACTAGTTTACTAGCTTATCCATCAGTGTGTCCTGATAGTCCACAGACATAACTTTACTTTTATGTATGAATTTTAAGGGTCAAAATTCTGTCAATTATCATTTCTCAGCTAGAATAGAAATATTTTTAAAATCCTATAAGAATTTTTCTGTTAATTTGTAACGAGAGACATAGCACTTTCTCATAATACTGTAGATTTTTCTCCGCGGTTGTCTCGGTTAGAAGGCAGAATTGTGTTCCCCCTCCCATAACTCTTAGTTTTCCCAGATAGAGAGATAAGCAAAGGAAGGCAGGGGTAATAAAGGCCTTGCACTGATTGGAAGTTAACAAAAATGAAATTTATTATTTAACAGGGAACAGAAAGGATAAGGATAGGGATTAACAGGGTAAAGGGATTATAAGGGGTAACAAGGTAAGGAGGGGTAAACTTCCAAAAATACAAAACCAAAACGCTGTGTTGAGGCTCCCTGGTACTGGATCTCGATGGATTCAGCTGGATTGAAGTTGGATGGACAATCCTTAGATATGGATGGAGGCAGGGAATGAGTCTGGACAAGAGGCCCAGGTCCCAAGATGGCCACAGCCACTTGCAGCAAATGGAACAGCAGCAGCAACAGAGCAGCGTCTGCGGCTGAAAGGTCCCAGCAGAGAGAGAGAAAGGGCGTGGCCTCCCTCCCCCTTTACAGACCCCAGCAGGAAGTCCCGAAGACAGGAAGAGGGGAGTGGGAATAGAACAGGTCTCCGCCTCTCTTTATTCAGGCTCACTCCTGGTTTTAGATTTCAGATCTCCACCCCCCAGGAGCAGCAGGACTTTCAAACGATCACATTGGTGAAAACAAACCTGTATGGCTGTTAAACCAACCAGTATGGGACAGGAGGAAAGCAGTGTCTTTCCTTGGAGAGAATGAGTCCAGTGTTCAGTGACCCTGTCTAAAGTAAAGCCCTGCTCCTTGCTATGCTCAGTCCAGTGTCATGGCTAGCAGTACCCCATGCTCCACTGGCTGCGAGACCCTGCCAGCTTCCTCACCTCAAAGGCTGAGAATAGGTCCAGGTAGTTTGCACTGGCTGAGCAGGCTTCCAGTCCATGTACCAAACAAGAAAAATATTGGGACACAAGAGAAAGGACACCATTTTCTCATGAATTCACTCCTATGTGGGTCTTCTGCCTTTGAAACACTCAAACTCCTTTGACTTTGGTTCTCAGTGACAAAGTTTTGGCATGTGACCTAGAGCCTGGCACTAAATATACCCATCTCAATTGTGCAGAAGGTGAACTGCATAAGAAATGCAACGAATTTAGAAAACAGGCATGAGGAAGCTGACCTCAGGTTACCCCACTCAGAGTAATTCCTGAGCCTTCTCCCATGCTATTATGCTGCTATATGTCTAGTGTCAGAAAAAGTGAACTTTGCAGGCCCTCTCAAAACCTCAAATTTTCCATTTGCAAAGCTACATCCTAAAATGACTATGCATTGTAGAATTCCCACTCCTCCCAGTTCTCCTCCTTCCTACATTAAAGGCTTCACCCATCCTACCTTCTACCATGCCCCATCTAAACTTTCCCACTGCCCAGATGAGCTCTCAGCCATCTTCAGGCTTTCTCTTGACCTTCATCTGTGCAGCAAATACATGGACTGGAGCCCTTTTTCCTGTTCAGCTCTACATCTACTGGTTGTTCCTTTTCCACTGGCTGCTACAGCTAGCTCAGCCTAATACCCCTCCCTGTCTTCTGACTTCTAAAGAAGCAAATCTTCACCTCCCAGTTGCCATTTCTGGGTGTGACTTAAAGAAGCATGTCAAGACTGGGAGCATAAAACCTAAAAGGTAATAATACAGAAAAGGTATTATGTTAATTAGTATCATGTGACTTTGGTATCAGTAATCAAATTAAACATTTACAGTCCACTGTTGAGTGTTTCATTCTTCAAACAATCTTCAATTCCAGAAAGTCAAGGAAGAGCTGAGACCTGACCAATTGCCCACATGCAGAATGGTTTATTAGAAATGATAAATCAAAATACTGTCTTGACAAGGAGAGAAACTTCTCTAATGGGTCAAGCCATCAGCTTTTATTCACCAGAATGACCCAGAGGCTGGTATGAAAACTGCACTCAATGCGTCAGCAGTTTTGCCAATGTCTGGTGTTATTTTTCTAATTTATTTATCAAAACTGCATCCAAATGCTAAACACTCTGAGTTCTTCCACAGTGATTGCTCTTCAGCCATGCTAAACATGGAAAAGCAGAGTCTGACCAATCAAATTCACAGTACCTACTTAGCTGTTCCTTCATGTTATATGATAAGGCAGGAGATTGGACTCTTAATTTTGTCCTGGGGGGGAAAAAAACAAAACAAAACAAAAAACAAAACTAAAATTGAATGGAATATTGCTAATGAGTTGTAGTTGTATCTCTTCCCACATGCTGAAAGCATTCATAAGCTATATACCAAGCTATTGCTTCTCAAAGGAAAGTTTCACACTACAAAGCTACGATGAAACTACAGCATTCTAAACCAATTTCTTAGCAAAATTACTTTAGATATGTAGGGTGAAATTAGGATCAAACTGTCAACTCATTTCTATAGCTGAAAGTGTAGTCATGTGGTTGTGTTGTTGTTTTTGATAGAAACCCAAGTTCTGACTGATGGCAAAGCCCAATATAAAGCCTACCATGAATTAAAGTTCCAGAGAAGTTTTCACAGGGATTCTTTAATAATTTCCTGCATTTTTTCTATGTACATAGGCCAGTATTTGCTTATTCTCTTCCTATGTACAAGGTAAAAATCCTGGAAATTGTGTCACTGACGTTAGTGGACTTAAGTTGTCAGCCTCTATTTACGTATTCCATCTCATCAGGCTTTTTGGATGTAAGAGAAAGCAGGATGGTGACCACATGAGGAAACATAGTAAATTCAAGTGGTTTTATTTTATGAAACAGAAGTTGGGGATGGCATTCCTTCTAACCTTTTCCCTGACTATTGCTGTGAGTAAAACAAATACGATAATTGAAACAGACAAATATCTTTAATTAATAAATGCATGCAATCGAGGAAGTAACAGTGGTCCAAAAGCCATTTTTTGTTTCTGTAGCTGCCCTGTTTATTCATGCTACATAATATCTCACAAACAAAAGCATACGCCTGATTTCCTAAGTGTGCTTACAGTAACTTAGTTCTAGGGGAGCAGATGGAGCACTACTGTTGAGGGTGTTAGTAGACAATTGCTTGTAGGAAAGTTTCTCTTTAGATGGGCTGATATTTGGGCCTGTCTGTATTATATCTGAATCAATTTATATATGCCATTAGTACACCGTGTTCATGAAAGAATCATGTGTTAGTGGAAGCGCACACTCAACTTTTCCAAGTAAAAATTATGAGCCGTTTTTTTTTTTTTTTTTTTTTCCTCCTGCTCCAGATTTCCAGTGAAGCCCTTTCTAACATCAGGACCATAGCTGGGATGGGGAAAGAGAAAATGTTTATCAAAAATTTTGAGAAGCACCTGGCTATGCCCTATAGAGCTGCAGCCAAAAAAGCACACGTTTACGGACTCTGCTTTGGCTTTGCCCAGAGCATTGTGTTCATTGCCAATGCTGTCTCTTACCGATACGGTGGGTTTCTGGTTGACACTGAAGGACTCCATTACAGCTTTGTGTTCAGGTGAGAGCCTGCCTGGAGCCAGGAACAGGCTCCTCTCCAGAAGTGTCAGTCGTGCCGTATTCTATTTTCCACAAGCTTCCCAAGGATGACTGTGTCCCCTTTCCCCACAGGGTGATCTCTGCTGTCGTGACCAGTGGAACTGCTTTGGGAAGAGCTTCTTCCTACACCCCAAACTATGCCAAAGCCAAAACATCTGCTGCGCGCTTTTTTCAACTGGTTGATCAGCTTCCTAAAATCAGTGTTTACAGTGAAAAAGGGGAAAAATGGGTAAAGAGCGGAGAGGAGTAATTTGTGATGTCATTCAGCTCAATTTAAGCATTGAAGTTGCACTAAAGATTTCTGTCAGTAGGGGGCACTGCTTTACAAGGAGGTTATGCTGATTGTGTAATTGTTACTTGTCTTTTTTCTTTTGGAAGCAGTGAGCTCTGTGCTGGGCAGCAATTAGGAATTTGTCAGTGTAAAACTCCTGTAAATTGGACTAGGACCAATTGGAAGACTCACAGAACAGCACAGTTTTTCTTTCTTATCTAGAGTTCACATATAAATCTGACTATCGCAAGCTTATACTGGAGGCTTTTCTTCCGTTCACATCAAAACGTGGGGGATGTTCATGAGCACATGAATCATATTTGAGTCAGACAAAATGAAAAGGCTCAGTTTTTGGTGAATTGAAGAGTTAGACCCAGAAAATTCAAATAATTTATTTTTAATTTAACTTTTTTTCTCCCAGCATAAAATGAAAACTTGAAATAATTTTTATGAACTAAATACATTAAGTATTTTGCTTCAAATCATGAAAATAAAGTATCTTGATTCCCTTTTGCGTTTCAGAAAAGGGTTTTATAAGGGTTCTGGGAAAATTGACCTGAATTCTTGTATTGTTTTAGTGTCAAGATGTTCAATTAATCTTTTTCTTTTTTCTAACCAAATCAAGATTTTTGCACTAATGTATTTGGACTATCACCAAATTTACACTTACACAGTGTCTGAATTAAATTCAAAACCATACCCACTTGCAAGGCAGTCCTGTTTCCAGTTGATGCCACTGACCACTGCAGCGTGGGCAAGAATAAGTGGAGCAGTAGAGTTACGACTAACGGCTTCATCTCTAGGACAGCTACTCCACTATGGTTTTTAACCCTTCATTCTGGACTAATCTCACAAGCACAAATGTAATATTTTTAAAATAAGAAATAGAAGGATGAAATCTGAGGAAGCATTAATTCATAATTTATAATTCAGTTTTGAGCTCAAGCTCACTGTAGTGCTTTTTTTTTTTTTTTTTTTTTTCTCCACCAGGATGATTTCAAGGGAAGCATTGAATTTGTTAACTGTAAATTCACATACCCTTCTCGACCTGATATTCAGGTCCTGAAAGGACTCTCTGTAGCTGTTAAGCCTGGGCAGACTTTGGCATTTGTTGGAAGTAGTGGCTGTGGTAAGAGCACAAGTGTTCAGCTTCTGGAGCGTTTCTATGACCCTGAGAAAGGAAGTGTGGTAAGCAAACGAAATATAGTTTGTGTGCTGTTGTTTACAGTAATGCTACAAGGAGTCTTCTGCATGTGTCCTACTGTGCAGCCTAGCAGTGGTGGCACATACCTATGCAGCTTGGGGCTACAGTTCCTTCTCAGACAAATGTGGACTGCGTAGACAATTGCTGACCACCATCTCAGATGTATTCAGGCAAAATCAGAATACTACAAGCCTCAGGTGTACACTCATGCATTAAGTAGGCTGTAAGCATTTACCTTGGTAGCTCCTGTATGAAACAATGAGTGGTGTACATTGTGGGAGCACAAGCAAAACTAAATAGCATTATAGAATCATGGAATCATTTTAGTTGGAAAAGACCTTTAAGATCATTGAGTCCAGCCATCAACCTAACAGCGCCAAATCCACCACTAAACCATATCTCTAAGCACACCCCATCTGGCCCCATAGGCTTGTGTGCATCTAAGTGGTGCAGAGGTTGTACACCACCCGCCCTTGGGTTACGGGGGCTTCATTCTGGCCCTGTCTTCCACCTCAGGGGGCTGGGTACATGATGAACTACTGGTCTTACTATTGAAGACTGAGGCAAAGAAGGCATTAAGTACCTCAGGTTTTTCCTTATCCTCTGTCACTGTTTCCCCCTGCATCCAACATTTTGTTGCGAATGTATTTATAGAAACCTATTTATATTCCTATTGCCTTTTATAGCAGTGGCAATTTTAAGTTCTAGTTGGGCTTTGGACCTTCTAATTTTCTACCTGCATAAGCTTACAATGTCCCTGTAGTCTTCAAGAGCTGCCCGTTCCTTCTTCTAAAGGTCATAAATTCTCTTTGTTTAGAGAAGTCCGAATGGAGCAGCAAAGAGTCTGGCACATCCCTAAATACATAGCTTCAGCATGCAGCTTCTTTGCAGGTTGAACTTGTCTAGATTTAACTTCCAGTTGCTCAATTACTGGTAACTTAAAAAGCTTTGTATGTCATATAAATACTTAACCATCTAGTTTAATTTCTCTTTCTTTGGAAAAAATGTGTGGTGATCACTATGCCAGGAAAACAACAAAGCATGTGCCTGACCTTAAGTAATTATATCTATTTGCTTCATTTTAAATCCAAATGAACTTAGTGTTTGGCTGGATCACAGACATACCCAGAAAATACACATCATGCATAAAGGAGCTGCATAGAAGCAGAGTTTTCAAATTACTTTAAAGCAGTTGTGTTTGCATTTTAGTCATAGAGCTAAAGAATTTAGTTTTTGCTCTAAACTCTTGTGGTTTTGCAGGCTGTTGTTTTGGAATTATGTTTGAAGTTTTCTCCTATTTCCTGGTAGTTAATAGATGGACACGACACCAAGAAAATAAATGTACAATTTCTTAGATCAAAAATTGGAATAGTGTCCCAGGAGCCTGTGCTATTTGACTGCAGCATTGCTGATAATATCAAATATGGCAGTAACACCAAAGAGGCAACGATGGAAAAAGTCATAGAAGCAGCCCAGAAGGCTCAGCTGCATGATTTTGTCATGTCACTGCCTGACGTAAGTACCCGTGAGGCCTTCGCTCTGGAACTCCAGGTAGGCTGCTCGGTGTTCACTGCAGCGGCAGTTGCTCCAAGCCCTGTTCAAGTTTCTATGCATGTATACCTTTTATTTACTTTTACAGCTGTAACACTAGGAGCAAAGAGGGTGTCATGACCATTCACTATGCTCCTGAGAGTTTGGGCATGAGTTGCTACTGGATTTTTACACAGTAGGGAAGTATTTATAAAACTGAAACCAGCAATTACAACGCTGAAATAGGAGCTAAGTTTTTAAGAACTTAACCTGAACTAGGAGCAACCCTGAACTAGAAGCTAGGATTTTTCAAAGCTAAAGGCAAGAAAGCAGCAGCAGCACAGTTCAGCAGTCAAATACTGAGTCAGGAAATATAAGTCCTGTTCCCAGCTGTGGGAGATTTGCCTTGTGACTAGGGCATTATACTTAGACAAAAAATATTTGATGCTGGCAGCTTACATGCAATTAAGAAGTGTTTAAATGCACTGAAATCATAGCAATACGAATCAGAAGGACATACAAGGTATGGATATAATTCAGGCACCCAAACAAAACACTTGTCCAGAAAGCCATTAAATCACTTTTGGGAATTTCTTTTGCTTCAGACAGATCAGCCAACATCCTGCTATTGAATTTTTCTTCCAGGCCTATCACCATATTGCCTGGGCCAGGCACACTGCAAAGCATGGCTGATCACTCATATGCTACTTCTGCATTGCCAGGTTTTTAAGGAGGCAGCAATGATCAGCGCTCTTGCCGCGCTCCTCCTGCTTTTCTTTCAGCTTGTGTATTAGTCTGCTTTCTTACACTTGAATAAAATCTTCCTTTTGTATATTTTTCAGAAATATGAAACTAACGTTGGGGCTCAAGGATCCCAACTATCTCGTGGGCAAAAACAACGCATTGCTATAGCAAGGGCCATCATACGGGACCCTAAAATTTTATTACTGGATGAAGCTACGTCTGCCTTAGACACAGAAAGTGAAAAGGTAAATGTGCAGTGATAAGGAATATGGGGAAGTTAATACAGTGGCTAACAATGTACAACACCTTTTTCTGTTCTAGAGAGACACCCTGACATACTCTGCTATGTGACTGCAACGTTATTCCACATTGTTAATTCAGCACTTCCACCTTTAATGATCTTCTCAAAAGATCCAGGAAGCACAGCTATAAAAAAAGCAACCAGCAGAAGGGCTCTAGACATCCAGTGAGAGGCAGCACTTCTTCAGAAATGTGCACATTAACTCCCTGGGTTTCAAAGCATGGCAATAAATACAGCTTCTGAAAGATTAAAATACAAACAAATAAAAATGTAAAAACCAAATAAATAAAATGAATTAAAAATGTATGAATGATGAGGCTGAATACCCAGTGAAAACAGCAGTGAGGGGCAAGACCTTGGGCAATAATTTGCATAGTCTGAGGGCCTAGAGAAATGCTGGAAAATTAAAAACCTATCTACATGGAGCTGACATTCATCATGTAATCTGAATACAGGCCTGCTTTAGTTTGTTAGCAGTACAAAGAAGGGACACGTAAACATAGCAGGAGAAATTGGGTTCATGACCCAGCTAAACCTACCAGTAACGTAACTCTGATTTAGCCTCATAGTCACTTCTACAAGTGTTGCACAATACTGTTGATTAACGTGAAGCAATCTGATTTTGCCAGCTCTCAGTCCCAGTTTGATTGGCATATTTTCATTCTGACACATTGTCTGTTGCCTTTAGACTGTGCAGGCAGCACTGGACAAGGCCAGAGAAGGGTGTACCTGCATTGTGATTGCCCACCGCTTGTCCACCATCCAGAACGCTGACATAATTGCTGTGATGTCACAAGGACTCATCATTGAAAGAGGCACTCATGATGAACTGATGGCCATGGAAGGAGCTTATTACAAGCTTATTACCACTGGAGCCCAAATTAGCTGAATTACTGTGATCCTAAATCTGTAAGGTATATTTTCTGTAAGCAAATACCCTGTGATACATGCATGTACGTTGGTACCCCATTGTGCCACAAAGCGCTCTATAATACTGTGAGTTATGTGGTACCCCAAATGCATATAGCTTTCCGCAACAAGTACACTTGTCAGGCATATGCAAGGGACTAAGCATACACTGAAGCATTCAAGAAGTTGCTTAGCCTACTGGTAAGGGAAAGAAAACCTGAAAACAGGAAAGATCATTGCTAGTGAGCTGGGGAATTTTCACCACCTGCTGCCCACACAGTCCTGTTATTCCCCAACTAGCAATCAAAGATGACTCCACACAGATGTTCTGGAAACTGCCACTTCTCTAGCTAAGCTGTATAAATAGAATACAATCCCAAGAATGATGCTGTATATCTGAGATCAAATCTCCCCTAACGTTTGGTCTGAAGAGGATTACAACAGATACTCTTACTGTGGGTACAAAACCTCCACCCTTCCACCCTGTCATACCACACCGGGCAGCTGTGCTGCCGCAGGCAACCAGGCTTCCCTGGGGTGCAGCTGCAGCATTAACACCTTGGCACCCTGCACCTGGCACAGCGGTGCCCCTTCAGCAAAACCTTGCAGTACTTACAAAGAAGGCAGTTCCATAAAAGTAAAGAAAGCAATTAAGAAGAGAAACAGAAGCTGATGAGGATCATTTCCCCTACACTCATCACTCTGATCAAAGCTGTGAAATAGATTTTGCATAGGATTAAATGCTTTAGTTAAATGAATGTAAAATCCCACAGTTAATTATTACAGTTATGTGGATCACTTTTGTGGAGATAGTGATGGATAATATGTTCTCTTTTTTTTCAGAGGGCAAGGTAATGATGAGTATTTTTACAGAACTCATAAAATCCAGCCATAATTAGCTCTTTGCTTGTATTAAGTAGACTTGATAAACAGAGCAACAATTCATTCAGAAATTACAAAGGTCAGGAAGTATGTTCTTCTGGCAGAAGTTTCTATCTGTAACAGCTTATTATAAGGTCTACTTCACGTTTCTCTGAAATGTGTTGTTTATTTTCTGAAAGACAACAGGACTCTTTAGTGACTGGGATCTTAGAAACAAAGCAGACAGACAGAAAGTCTAAATTACAGTTTCAAAATTTAAATATTGATTACAAATAATAGCATATTAACTGGAGAAGTTATTCTCTGTGTCCTAAAATGTGCAGCTGGGAACTGGGGAGTGTTCACCCACTTTATAACAAATCGCACCACAATGGAGTTTCTTATAAAACTACACAACAGTACCAACTGCTGAAATGTGAATTGTTAAGGATGAATTTTATTAGGATACATCCCTTAATTCCAGGCAGCAAAAACTGATTTCAACTTTCATAAAACTCCATTCTCTCTTACTGTAACAGCATTACTTCAACAGAACCTACTGAAATCACATAGCTGATGCTGAGCTGCAGTCTTCCGAGGGAAGTCTGTATTTTTATCCTTAACTGAAAATGAAAAAGGAAGCTGCATTATTTACCTTCTCTTTTAATCTTTTTAGCCTTTTTTAGTTTCAAAGCAATAATTAGTTTGGACATCTCAGGATTGAAACTATTGACAGAAAGGGTACCAATAACATATTGACATACCTACACGATATTTAATTTATATTAGCATTTAAGGACAATGAAAAATAACAGCTCTGTTAAAAACTACAATGTGTACATAATTATTCTTTTGCCTAAAGGACACCATTCCTGTAGCCCAAATTATACTAATAAACTGTATTTTTCACTGATTTTTGTGCTTTAGCACTTTCATCTCTTACCTTTCAGACAAGTGCATGAGTATCTGAAATGCTGGGGTTTGAACCCCAAGCCCCAAATGAAGGTTGACATATGGGTGATTCCCACAGCCCTTCATAAAGAGGTGGTGAGTTTGCCTTATAGCTTCCCCCCAGGGTGTGGCCGGCCCTGCAGGGAGAGCCAGAAGGGAAATGAGCCCCAGGGGTCCTGCATTGAGTTGACAAAGGTCAGGTGTCTGCTTGGGGATAAAAGCTGGGACCACTTGCAGGGAGTCAGGAGTATCAGTCTGTGGAGTGCACTCCACAGAGCTTCCCACTTAAGGAGAGACCTCCTGACTCTCCCTGGAGCTGGGCCCCGGTCAGTTCAGACCTTTGCAAACACGGGCTAAACGGATGGGAGTTGCCATGTGAGCACCTTTATCTTATCTG
>NW_008583636.1:1462-1762 GCF_000691845.1 Merops nubicus | reverse complement strand
CCGGCGCCCCTTAGCCTCCCGATTCCAGACCCTTAGGTCCTCGAGCCCGAGAGCATCTCTAGTTCAAGAGTCCCTACTCTCATGGAGAGTTTTCTCTCCTCCTCGAGTCACATCTCACGTTGGCAGGCAAAGCTCGGAGCTGCCCTGCCCCCGGGGGGGTTTGCAGTTGGGGGGTCACTGAGGTAGCTCTAGGAGTCGACAGTGCGGTGATGTGGGCGGGCTGTTTAAGCAGTGGCTTTAGCGCCAGCTGCGATGTAGTAGGCATCGGTAGGCTGCACCGGGGTTATGGGGTCATCTCTT
>NW_008583636.1:0-600 GCF_000691845.1 Merops nubicus | reverse complement strand
CGACCTGCCGAAGAGCGGCTCGAGAAGGTGAGACGGTTGCGGGTGTGGCTAGCATATCGTAGCAATGCATTTGAAGGGCAACTGTTAACTGACTTTTTGGTTTTGCAGGAGCTGTGGAGCAGCCCCCTTTGGAACTGAACGAGCCTCTGCGGTGAGTTGGAGTAGGAGGATTGTAACAGGGGGCTGTTGCTCTTTAGCAAGCATAATGGTATTTTTTTTCTTTTTGTTTTAGGTGCCTCAAGTGGTGAGAGGTACAGAGTCTGTTTCTGGAGTAAGCAGGTGAAGTATGCCATTGCTGAAACGAGGGGGCGGTTTTGGAAGACCTGGGTTATGGAAACATGCCATGCTTGCTGTTGGCATTGCTGTTTATGCCTTTTTTTTTTCTAATACAGTTGAAGAAGAGCAGCGTAGTATGTGCCAGAGCATTCCAGTGACCTGATGTGTTGCTTCCTTTTTGAAGATGGATTCAGACTGTGGACATCTAAAAGCTAAGTTCTGGGTTAAATACTGGGGAGGGGCAGGGTCTGGGGATGCAGGGTGGGAGTGGAAGGGAGGGTATTTGATGTCAAGGCAGGGGCAAAAGTTGTCCAGGAACAACAT
>NW_008583635.1:10131-19539 GCF_000691845.1 Merops nubicus | reverse complement strand
CACCCAGCAGGCAGAGGCAGCCTTGTCAGGGGCCAAGTATGACCCAAAATCAAAGCCTTTGCTAATGAAAAATTTAAAAAGCAGCAAAGAACACTTGAAAGCTGCACGGAGTCCATAGTGGTGAGATGTTGCTGCCTGGAATTAGAAGGACAAGGGGTGCTGGATCCAGCTGGGCTGCTTCCAGGAGTATCTGGAGTACCCAGAGAAGATCATGGAATCGTGGAATGGTTTGGGTGGGAAGGGACCATTAAAGGCCATCGAGTCCAACCCCCCTGAAGGGAGCAGGGATATCCCCAACTAGAGCAGGTTGCTCAGAGCCCCGGCCAACCTCACCTGGAACAGTTCCAGGGATGGGACATCCACCACCTCTCTGGGCTGCCTGTGCGAGGGTCTCACCACCCTCAGTGTCAAACATTTCTTCCTTCTCTCCAGTCTAAATCTCCCTCTTTTAGTTTCAAGCCATCCCCCCTTGTCCTATCCCAACAGCCCTGCTCAAAAGTCTGTCCTCAGCTTTCTGACAGGTCCCCTTGAAGTCCTGGCAGGCCCCCAGAAGGTCTCCCCAGCTGGAGCCTTCTCCTCTGCAGGCTGCCCAAACCCAACTCTCTCCTGCTGGGCTCCCAGCAGAGGGGTTCCCCCCTCGGGTCATTGCTGGGGCTCCTCTGGCCCCGCTCCAGCAGGTTCCTGTCTCTGCTGTGCTGAGGACTCCAGAGCTGCCCCGGCACTTTGGGGGTGTGTGTGTGGGGGTGTGTGTCTCATAATCCTCATATTTGGGATATTCCATGGATGGCTAGAGTATCAATCCCACAGTTCTTGACCAGCGTGTCCCATGTACTGCTGAGCTCCTCTGGAGGCACGTGGCCCCAGTTTAATACCAGATCCAACATGAATGCTGGAGGAGTCTGAGCCTCCTGGTCCCATCCCATGGTTGCTCCATAACTGGCCTGACCCTACCTTGATCTGGGAGCAGAGCTCTCTTGGCAAAGAGGAGAATGGCAACAGTGATGGAAGAAGGGTGAGCGACAGAAAGGCAGGAGTGATCCGTGACAGGAGGAACAAGCCCTCTGCCCTCGCCTCTCTGAAGAGGAAGTTCCTCATGTCCAAGGTGACAGACACCTTGTTATTGCTGGTGATGGGATTATATCACACTATTTCCTGCTGGTGCTCTCCAGCCCTGGTGCCATGAAGAGGAGGTGCCCACCCTGGCTGGCACTGCAGTCGCAGCACGCTTGTCACATGCTGCTGCCCAGCACAGGGTCCTCTCCCTCAAACCCACACTGTGAACACAGAGTCCCCAGTGCAGGACCCAAGATCCCCATCACATCACCTCCTCTGCAACCCGCTGTGCCCTGTGTCCCACCCGCTCTGCCTTCCTGGCTGGCATCCTTGCTGTAGGCACTCCCTGAGGTTCACTCCTTTAATTGCCAGCTACGGATGTCCTGTGGCAGACTGCTCCTAACCCAGTCAAACCAGCCCTTCCCAGTGGCATCTGAGGAGCCTTCCCATCACCTCCTGTGCTCTGGATCTGCAGTCAGCAGAGTTGGCTCCAGTCTCCAGTGGGGAGAAGACCCTGACCCTAAATTGCTGTTTGCTCACTGCAGAGTGACTTGAACCTCAGACTGGAGCCTTGCAGAGCTGCTCTGTTGATACCGAGATGGAACAACCACATCTTTCCCTTTTGCTACCAGCTGCACAAGGCTGGAGGGCGACAAAACAGGTCTCTGCTGTTCCAGGGGAGACCATTGCTCAGCTCTGAGCAGGTTACCACTCCCTTGCTGGAAATACCACCAGGATTAAGAGTAGTTTGAGAAGCACCTGGAGGACCCACAGTGGGACTGCCTGAGTTCAGTGGGCAACTCAGCCCAGCTGAGAGCTGGTCCCAGGGAACACCCACACAGCTCTGCAAAGCACTGTGCATGCTCACAGCTAGAGCTGCATTTTGGGGCCATTGCTCTGCCCCCGGGAGTGCTGAGGTAACGCAGCTGCTTCCCTGCCTGATCTGGAGGAGTCAAACTGGAGGCAGGTGAGAGCTTTCCTTCCCTCTGGAGCGGCTCTGCCATGGGAGAATGGCTGGCAGGATCTGCTGGGATCTGCTGGGCACAGGCTCTGCAAGTGCTGGCTGTAAGTGTGGGGTTTGAGAGGGGCTGGATGAGGGCTTGGCCGAGTGTGTGCTTGGGGGGAATAGTGGTCCTGGGGCAGAGGGAAGGAGGTGCTGTGGTCCCTGGCTGCAACCACAGGACTTGGGTGCTGGCCCTGGCTCTGCAAACAGGGGCAGGGACTGCAGCCAGTGGTCAGAGGAGGGGGCCCTGCTCCCCTAGAGGTGGCAGCCCTCCCTCCCAGCAGGGCACAGTTGGATTTAGGTTGCTTTTGGGAAGAGAAGGGATGGGTCTGCAGCTCAGGAGTGTGGCCTAGCCCTTGTCTGGTTGTGGTTGGTGCTTGGGACTTACTTGAGGTGTCTGCTGAGGGCTGTTTCTGCTTCTTGTGGCATAGGTTGGGCAGATATCTTGGTGCTGGTTGCTGAGGTGTGAGCTGGGACATGAGTGCGGGCTCCTGGTGGTGCAGAGATGTTGGGGCAGGGCTGGGGGGGGATGTGAGGTGCATCTGTCTGTCACCACAACCTTTGTCCTGTGAAGCAGCCCCGGAAAGAGGATGGCATGGCAGGAGCTGTGAGACCCTGTGCTCCACATCTCCTGGGGCTGTGGGGGTGGCTGCTGGGCTGGGACAGGAAGGGTGTGGGTGCCCGCTGGCCTCTCGCTCTGGGAGGTGAGCGTGCTGTCTGGGAGAGCACAGTAAACATGAGCCGTGGGGACCGAGCAGCCTGTGACGTCCCTGCCAGTGGCAAAGGCAAACAGATGACTCTCCTGTGCCATTAAATATGTGGGATCTGGAGAGAGATGGGTCGCTGTTAGGCTGCTCTTCAGAGAAAGCCCTTAAGTTCTGTGCAGAGAGAGGGGGGAGTTCTGGAGCAGCAGTCCTGAAACCACAGCTGCGTTTCTAAGCCAAGAGCACTTTGTCCTCAGGGAAGGCAGGCAGTGCTGAGCTCCAGGGAGACAAACAAGCAGCTCCTCCAGAAGGATTTCGGCTCTCTTAAATGGGTCTGCATTCTCCAGATCTCTGTTCCAGGTGCTCAGTGGGTCTGGGGTCTTCTCTTCAAGGTGGTCACCTCCTGCCACCAGCACACCTGCCCAGTGCTCAGAGTGCTGGGGTGCTGAGACCCAGCACTCGAGCAGGGGAGTTCACCCCTTGAGGAAATACCTTGGGGTGGGTGTGTGATGCAGAGGAAATGAAGGTGCCTGATGGGGGCAGGAGGCCTGGTTTCCATCCAAGCCCTGCCCCTACTCACGCTGGCTGAGTTTGTGACTTTCCCTTGAGGAGAAGTCTCTGGAGGATGCTGTTGTAGAGATGTTAACCCAAAAGCAGGGTGCAGCATGGCCACTTTTCCAAGGCCTGGGATCCCTCTGCGTCCCCCCATGAGAACTGCCTGAAGTTAGAGGAGTCCAAAGCTGTTCAGCCTTTGGGTGTCTTGGGCATATGTAGAAGTAGGACTGTGGGCTGTGGTAGTGCTGGGCTGATGCTGAGCCGAGACCCTGGGCACTTGGGGGTGCCTGGAGCAGGCATTAGACTATGAGTGCTCTGCATGTATAGAGTCCAGCTGGCTTGTCTGGGGATCAGACTTTGCCGTCGAGGTGTGCCCTCCTGGATGTGTGGAAAAGCTGTAAGGCTGGCATTGCCCTGCCTGGATGGTTTTATAGAATCCCAGCATTGTGGGGTTGGAAGGGACCTCTGGAGATCATCTTGTCCAACCCCCCTGCTCCAGCAGGTCACCCACAGCAGGGGGCCCAGGATTACATCCAGGAGGGCTTGAAATCTCTCCAGAGTAGGAGACTCCACAACCTCTCTGGGCAGCCTGCTCCAGGCTCAGCCACCCTCACACTGAAGAAGTTTCTCCTCCTTTTCAGACAGAACCTCCTGGGTTCCAGTTTGTGCCCACTGCCCCTTGTCGTGTTGCTGGGCACCACTGACAAGAGTCTGGCCCCAGCCTCTTGCCCCCCAGGGGCCCATTAGCCCTTGCTCAGCGTTGATCAGATCCCCTCTGAGGCTTCTCTTCTCCAGCTGAACATCCCCAGATCTCTCAGCCTTTCTTGGCACAGAGATGCTCCAGGCCCCTCTGTCTTTGTAGCCTCTTCTGGACTCTCTCCAGCAGTTCCTCATCTCTCTGGAACTGGGGAGCACTGGACACAGTTTCCTTGTGGGACTGCACACTGTGTGCTTGTACATGTGCTGCAGCAGGTCTGATGTGCCATTATTTTACTTTTTATTTCCCCCCACCCTGCGGCACACGTGGGTATTTGAGAGCCTGAAGTGAGACCTTCCTGCCTTCTGTACCTATAAAACATCTCCTGTAGAGGCTCCTGATGGTGGACTGCACACCGAGTGTGCACGTGGCATTGAACAACATCTTCAAGTGTAGCTGGAGACCTAGTAATTGAGTAGCTCCTGTTCCTTTGAGTGGGGAGTGTGACCAGCTGTTGTTATGTAGCCTCTCCTCCAGCCCTTCTGGGAAATCACACCACGATTATATTTCTGGCTTAAGAAATTTCTTCCCTAATCAGACTGGGCCTCACAAAGAGGTTGCCACTTAGTGCTAATTACTCGCTTTAGAAGCTGCATGTCTCCTGAGGATTGCAAATAGGGGATTATCAAATTAATTAGTTAAACCAAGATGTGCTTTTGTGAAGCCAAGGGCTTCTCTACTTGTGATCTGAAATAAAGGTTTAAATAATGTCGACCTGCGTACAGCTCGCTCCGGTCTCCCTAATGGGGAGAGAACCAGTTGCTGAAATGCTGTGGTTGGTACCAAGGGCTGCCCACAGCTCTACCTGCTGCAGTGCTTGTGGCTTTTCTTTGACAAAACCTCTTTCAAGCAAACATCTCTCACTGGTCTTGAGGCACGCGCATGTGCTGAGTGGGGTCTAACGCTGCTTCTTGGTGGCTTTCCATGTCTGTGTAGGCTGCCAAGTGGAAGGGGAATGGGGTTCATAGAGGGTAGCTTGCAGGGATTGTAACATCTCTTTCTTGAACCTGCACAGCTTAATCTGTGGAACATCTGCATAGCCATGTGTGTGGACATGGGAGCTGGTAGAGAGCCTCAGTCTGGTGATGAGGAGATGCCTGGAAGTACATTCAGAGGCATCGGATGGCCAGTGGCTTAGCAGGGGCTGTAGGACCTGGAGTGCTGCTCTGCCCCAGCCTTCTCCTGGGGTCTCCTTTCCCTTGGAAGTCCCTATGGACACAGGAGGTCCCTATGCTGCAGACTACATGCTAAGCTAATGTGGAGCACGTGGGGCTGTTTTCCTACGAGCTGTTGGCCGCTGTAGTGCAGTCGTCTCACTAGTGTGCACGTTGCACAACTTCTCCTAGGTCAGAGGATGTCCTTGTCTGACATCTAAAACATCTGCCCTGCATTCTTTCCAGCAGGGCTGAGTCCTGTTGGTAAAAGCATTGCACTTTCCCTGATTTGCACGATGGAAAATAAGCAGAGCTGTGCTGGTGTTGGCTTGAGGGCAGAGGTCCTTCCCAGGCTCCTACCCCTGCCCACGCTCTCTCCTGGGGCTCTAGGTCGTGGTACTGCTTCAGCAGGCACCTGAGAAATACTGCAGCTCCAGAAACCAGACCCAACAAAGGGGAAGGGGACTGGGTGGGAAAGCAGACGTGGGGGTCTGAAGTTATGACCCCCTGAATTTTCAGAAGAGTTGGTGTACTGGCCCTTCTCCCACCCCCTCCTCTTTCAACTCTGGGGAGACCCCACAGCCCCCAAATTTTGGCTCCTCATCCTTCCTGGTGTCATTGTTTGACACCTTGTGCCATATTTCACCAGGCTGTGCTTACCCCTTGAAGGGCAAAACTGCCCATCAGTCCATGCGAAAGACCTGGTGGCTGGAAGCTGGAGCACCCAGATCTCTGCTGGCAGAGCTTTTGGGGTGGCTTCAGCCGTTCAACTGACGCAGAGGAAAGCGTAGGCCTCGTGCGAGAGCGAGGAGACAGTGGGAGGCTGTGTTGGGGAACAAGCTGGCTTTGTTGTCAGCCCCAGCCAAGAGGGGCTGTTGAACGCCCACTGAAGCGCTGCTGGCTACAGCTGTCCCCATGAGCTCATGCAGGAAACGGGCTGATGACCCAGGAGCTGGGGAAAGACCACTTTGCAAATGAAAAATAAAATAGGATCGAGCCACGAGCAAATGGCAGTGCAGTGATCCCCTTCACAGAGTGACATGGCACAGGAGATCACGTTGCCACCTCTACCTGGGGTGGGGTGAGCTCAGCCTGGAAATCCTTGATGGGAAAGGAGCTCCTGAGTTTGAGCACAGCGTAGGAAAGGGAAGAGGTGTGAGGTTGGGCTCTAAGCTGCTCATGGGTTACTCAGACTGCTCCCCTGCTGCTTGGAGTGTATAGAATTGTAGGATCATGGAATGGTTTGTGTGGGAAGGGACCTTTCAAGGCCATCTAGTCAAAACACCCTGCAGGGAGCAGGTACATCGGCAGCTAGAGCAGGTTGTTCAGAGCCCCGGCCAACCTCACCTGGAATGGTTCCAGGGATGGGGCAGTGACCACCTCTCTGGGCAACCTGTGCCAGGGTCTCACCACCCTCAGTGTCAAATATTTGTTCCTTCTCTCTACTCTCAGTCTCCTTCTTTTTAGTTTTAAAACATCCTCCTTTGACCCATCCCAGGAGGCCTTTCTCAAAAGTCTGTCCTCAGCTTTCTGATAGGTCCCCTTGAAGTCCTGTCAGGCCCCAGAAGGTCTCCCCAGCTGGAGCCTTCTCCTCTGCAGGCTGCCCAAGCCCAACTCTCTCCTGCTGGGCTCCCAGCAGAGGGGTTCCCCCCTTGGGTCATTGCTGGGGCTCCTCTGGCCCCGCTCCAGCAGGTCCCTGTCTCTGCTGTGCTGAGGACTCCAGAGCTGGACATACCTGGCTGTACACCTACAGCCACTGACTCTCCTGTGTGGTGTTGATTTGGGAACTTGTGGAGAGCTTTCAGTTGACACCTCCACAGTGGAGCTGGCTGCTGCACTGTGGAAAGTTTGTGCTGTACAATGGTTGTACAGTTTGAGCAGGACCTCAGGACCTTTGGGTCAGTGAGTGTTAGCTCTAGGGTATGAAGAACACCTGGCTCTGTCCCTGTCACAGAGGTGGAAGATGAGCTAGGAACCTGACACGGGGTCTGTGTTCTTACATGGTGTCCTTATCAGCTGTTGATGGGTGTGCTGCAGAATCCTACACCAGCCCCTGGAAGTGCCACTCTTCTATATCTGGCCCTCAAAAAGCTGCAATTAGGTGGCTTGAAAGTGCCTTACCTGTTAACTCAGAACCAAAGGGCACAGCAACTTTATGCTCCCAGGCCTGCACAAGCCACATGGAAGGGTGAGGGAAGCCACAAGCTGCTTGCATGCTGGAGCTGCTGCCAAAGGCCTGGCTGCAGGAGACCTGACAGGTTCAGTAGCAGTGTGGGAGCAGGTTCTCAGCACCATCGTCTTCATCCTCCTGGGCTCTTGGGTTACCCCAGCCCTACCTGGGTCTGCAGTGCCCTTTTGTGCCTGCAGAACACACGCCTGTTTCAATAGGTGAGGTAGCTCCTGGCTTGTGCAGGAGCCTGTGGGGCCCCTTCCAGCCCTGCAGCAGCCTTTCAGACAGGCTGTATACAACTCTTGGGGGCTTTGGCCTGCTGCTGGAGTAGCCCTGAAGAGCCTGGTCTTGGTGGCCAGACTGCTTGGAGGCTTTGGACCTCTGCTGACCTCAAGGTTAATGGCAGAGACTTGTTTTCTGGCTAAAAGTAGTCATGTGGAAGGATTTGGGTCAGCCCAGGGCACCCATATTGCTGCAGTTGAGTCAACAGCAGTAAGATGTCCATGCAATATCTGGGTGGGAGAGGGGTGATGGATCTATTCTGCCTCCTTTTACTCTGCTGTGGGGTGCTGTGCCTCCAACAGAAATAGCTCAGCACCTCTGATAGCACGAGGTTTGTCTCAGCCAGCTCCATACCATGCATGCACTGGAGGGACGTTGCTCTTGGTGCTCCCTTTCTTGGAGGGTGCAGTCCATAGGGAGACTCCCAGCACCTACAGGAGGATGTTGCAAAGGTGTGGCCACGTTTCTGGGCTGGAAGATGTATTTGGGGAACAGATGAAGGGCAAAGCCACTTTGCAAACAGCTTTGTGCAGATGGTGAAACCTGTGCTCAGAGGTTCTACTGAGGAAACTATGTCGGGTTCTTCATCCTCTTGCTATGAATATGAGGGGGAAAGAAAAGCTCAAGATCACAAATTCCTTTAGCTGTTGCAGATGACAGCTCTGTAGTGTCTGTGCTGGGATGTTGGCATGGACAGGGATGCTCTCCTTCACTCAGTTTGAGATTATCCACTGACCTCACCTGACACGGGCTGAATGTCCTCACTGCTATGGTGCACTGCAGGTGGTGTCCTGCTGCTGTGGGGAGAAGGGGAAGAGCTGTCAGAGGCCATGGGGAAGGCTCAGCAAACAAGCACTGAACAGAGAGGCAGCTGCTCAGCTCTGGTCCACCGTTGGTGTCCCTTTTAGGAGGACATCCCTTTCTCCTTAAGGAAAGCAAACTGCATCCTGCAGGGACTGTCAC
Source organism: Merops nubicus (assembly GCF_000691845.1). Taxonomy (NCBI): domain Eukaryota; kingdom Metazoa; phylum Chordata; class Aves; order Coraciiformes; family Meropidae; genus Merops; species Merops nubicus. Next base: position 10,898 of record NW_008583635.1, on the reverse strand, counting down.
GTCCCTGCTGCCCATAGGAAATCCAGCAGCACAGCAATACTGGCTGGGTGGCTGGGCCCAGAGTGGTGGTGAACAGAGATAGATCCAGTTGGTGGCCAGTCACAATTGGTGTTCAACAGGGCTCAACACTGGGACCTGTTCTCTTTAATATCTTTGTCAATGGTCTGGATGAGGGATTGAGGCACCCTCAGTCAGTTTGTAGACAATACGAAGTTGGGTGGGAGCACAGATAAACTTGAGGGTAGGAGGCTCTACAGAAGGACCTGGCCAGGCTGGATTGATGGGCTGAGGCCAGTGGCATGAGGGTCAACAAGGCCAAGTGCTGGATCCTGTGCCAGAGTCTCAACAGCCCCCTGCAGTGCTCCAGGCTGGGGGAAGAGTGGCTGGAAAGTACCTGGTGGAAAAGAACCTGGGGGGTTGGTTGGCAGCTGGCTGAAGATGAGCCAGTGTGTACCCAAGTGGCCCAGAAGGCCACCAGCATCCTGGCTTGGATCAGCACTAGTGTGGCCAGCAGGACTAGGGCAGGGATTGTCCCCCTGGACTGGGCACTGGGGAGGCTGCATCTTGAATCCTGTGCCCCCCTGATGGAGGCTCAATCCCCCCGAGGACATCAGGAGACCATGTGTTGCTCGGCCAAGGCTGGGGGGCAGCTCCTGCTCCCACACCCTGCACCTCATGCCCAGGGCTCGGAGGCTTCTCCCGTGTGTTGGTGCTGAGGCCTTTGTGTGTCCCCGGAGCCCGGGGTGCCCTGGGGCACCTGCCTCTGC
>NW_008583635.1:9541-10110 GCF_000691845.1 Merops nubicus | reverse complement strand
GGTGACCTTCCCCGCTGCTCGGGCAGCATTCTGGCCCTTGGCCATTTCAAACAATTAATGGAGGGGTGGAGAAACTCGCCATGTTAAATGACTTCCTCCTTGGGGAGGGGGTGAGGTCTCCGCATCTCTCGCCGGTTCCAATGCAGTTTGTCGCTGTTGCCTGAAGCGGTCACTGCCTCTCTGTTTTCCTTTCAGAAGTTGGAAAAAAAAACCCCAATATTTCCGAGCCCTCTTTCTTTTTTTTTTTGTACTTCTCAGCGTTTTGCTGAACCTCTTGTGGAGCGGAGAAACTCCTCTGGACTTAGAGAGCAGCGAGCCAGGAGGAGGCGAGGGGGGGGTCGATTTTCCTGGAAAACTTCTTTGGGAAGCTGGAGACCTCCTCGGGACGCCTGCCGCGGGCTCGCTCTCCTCTAGCGGCTCTCCGGATCTCCCCGGGAGGAAGGCAGCTCCTTGCCCCCGAGCGTCGGCGCGGCCGTGAGGAGCGTCACTGGCTCTGCCCGTGTCCGTGTCCCGCCGCCGTCCAGCGCTGGAGCCGGCTGTCAGAGAAAACTTGGAGGTCCGCCGCACCG
>NW_008583635.1:0-9510 GCF_000691845.1 Merops nubicus | reverse complement strand
GAGCCGGCTGTCAGAGAAACCTTGGAGGTCCCCCGCTCAGCCCCGGGAGTGTCATGAGTTAGATTAGTTGGAGCCGTGCTGGGGGCGGTGAGGGTTTGGATTACAGTCCAGAACTCCAAGTGCTTCGGGTGGTTCACGTCGGAGGGGAGAGGAGACGCCCCGTCCTCGTACACATGGAAGAAAAAGAGAAAAAACGCTGCCTTGGGAAGTGAGGGGGAATAAAGGAGGCCGGGAAGATGGTAAGGAGACCTCGGGGAAGGGCTCTGGCCCCAGGCACGAGCAGGGCTGCGTGGGATGGAGCTGCTGTCAGGGCAGCCTGCCTGGGATGGCTCTGCTGGTGCTGCCTGTTACTCGGGTGTGCCCCTGCACCCAGGGGTGTCAGCCCCAGCCAGGGGCTGCAGGGCTCTCGTTGGCACCATCAGGAGCTGGGATGGGGCCCATCGGGGAGCACCCTGTCTTTGGGGCTGCCTGGATGCTGGGCTGTCCTCCTGCCCTCGCTCCGTGCCAGTCCTGTGGGCACCACTCCCTTGCAGAGCCTGGGGAGGGGGAGAGCATCGGAGGCTCTTCTCCTGCTCGGGGTGGGCATCCAGGGGTTTGGAGAAACCCCTGGAGCTGGGCAGAGATCCTTCCCTTTCTGTGTCATGCTCTGGATCACGGTTTGGGGAGGGGAGAGACTGGAGCAGAGCAGCCCTGGCTGCAGGGCACTGCCCACTCAGCCACACCAGTCCTGCCCTGCAAACAGAAGTGCCCAGCCCTGGGGTGGCAGAGGCCAGAGGGATCCACTGAGCACTGGTCCAGTGGTTTGTTCCTTGGGTCAGGCTGGGATCCGTGTACCCAGCAGCCCTAAATCTCCTGGACAGGTCCTGTTGTGTCACGGGCTGCCTCTTCAGAGCTGAAGGAGCAAAGTCCATGAGGGGGACAAGCAGTTTGTTGGCTTGGTCTGCCTGGCAGTGACTTTTTTTTTCTTAAAGGTTCAGCTTCTGGGCCTGGAGAAGCTTGGCTTTCATTGAAGGATGTGTTACCTAACTTTTGGCTTCTGCAACCTGAGCTAAGCTTGTGGACCCATGTCTCCTCCCTTTGCAGCCCTCCAGCTCCTCTACCGAGGATCCTCTGTACCCTCATGTGGCTATGTCAGAGCTGTGGTGTGCTCTCCACCCCTCCCAACCTCCTTTGGAGGCCTGCAGGCACCTAACTTCTTCCAATTCTCCACCCTAGGCAGGAGGCCTCTTTTCCTCACCCTGCACCTAGTGTGTTCCTGACAATCTTTGGTCCATGCTGGTTATGGTATGAAGCTGAAGTTGGAGAGCACTGTCTGGGGCTGTGCAGGGTGGGGACCATCCCCTGCAGCCCCTTGGGCTGGGGCAGCACTTGTGAACCTCTGCTCATACAAGCTGGAGGTGACTTTCTGCTTCCTAAACGCCTCATCCCCAATTCAGGTCCTTCACCTTGTTCTGATGGGTGATGCAAAAGCTGTCTGAAGCAGACACCTTTGTGTGGAGCGGTGCCATGGCCGGTCCAGGTGCCACGGTGGGTGGTGAGTGTGCAGGGACCACACATCACTGCCAAGGAGGGATCTGCTGCCTCTTGGGTACTGAGCTCAGGCTTGGCAGCTGCGAGGAGCAGGAACCACAAGCCAGGCTGCCACAAACTGGCCACACTGTGGACACCTCCAGCCTGTCGCAGGTGTGTCTGTTCCTGCTGCTGTGGTAGACAGTTCAAGAGGTGTCATCTGGGAGCATCTGAGTTGTGAGTGTAGCTCTGTTTGAGTTTCTGGTGTCTTGGTGTGTCAATTATACCCTGCAGGTGAAAGATTTGGATCTCAGTGAACATGGGTCAGTCTGTAGGCCTGCACGAGGCTTCCCCATGGCCTCTGGCAGTCTGCAGAACTCCTGGAGCCTTGGCTCCCGATGGAGCCTCCTTGGTGTGGCTCGGTGCAGCTGCTGGCTGCCCTGCACGAGGCAGATGGCTCCTCTTCACGGGGTGTCTGTCGTGCTTCAGCGTTGGGGACGCCGTGGGGTGTGTGTGGCCACGTAACGTTGTTGCAGCTGGAGGATGCTTAAAGCACCAGATGTGCAAGATACCTTAGGCCAGAGCAGCCTGCTTCTACTGGAACTGACTTCTGCAGCTGTACAAACCCCACAGAGTGAGCGAGGCAGGAGCCTGGCTGGGATCTGTCTCCCCTGCTTGTCCTGGTGCCTGGGCATCTGCCTTTGCTCCCCAGTAGGTGTTTCTCCTCCATGGGGGAGGGACCAGGCTTCACCTTGTCTGGTGCTTGCTGCTGGATGGGGCACAGGAGATGGTCAGGGCTGGACCCATGCACACCACTTGAGGAACAGTTTCCACCCAAGCAGGTGCATGACCTTGTGCTCTTGGGGGGTGGGTTGGAGGCAAAGTGAGCAACAGCCCCTCTCCTCCACCCACAGAGCAGGGGTCTGCTTCCTAGCCTCTGTCCCCACGTTGTGGGGGACAGCTTCCTCTCTGGGAAGTCACTCAAGCTGCAGCAGCTGGCCAGGGGCCCAGGGCTGCTCTTCTGCCCTTGCTAGGTGTTCTTCAGTGGGAGCTGGGGCATTCAGCTAGGCTCCTGCCAGTCTGTGCCTTGGGCTTGCTCGAGCTACTCCTCTCATATGGTGGCATGCTCCAAGGCTGCAGTCCTCGTGCAGATGTGTAGAGCAGAGCCTGTGTGTGTCACAAGATGTGCAAATGCTGGTGTCTTCCTGCAGAGAAGTTCAGGTGGCACCTCTGTGCTGGCAGGAGAGAGGATGGGTTTCAGCAGAAAACAGTCTTTCTTTTATCCTCTGCTTATGTTTTCTCCTGGGGTGGGAAGGAAATGAGTCTGGGAATCACAAAGGTCTTTAAGCATTGGGGATCTTCTTTCTTTATTTCTGTGCCAAAGCCATGAGCAAGATGTTGGAACCCAGACAAAGCCCAGAGACGTAATCCTGAGCACATGGAAGTGGTTTGAAAGTGTCATCTCTGAGGTAACAAGGATGAGAATTTGTGCATTTTGCCCAGCTTCCTTCCAAAACCCCTGGGCAGGTGAACACACTGTTCATTGTGGCAATAAAAAAATGGCTAAGATGCAGGTGACAGACCAGCTGCATCCATGTCTCTGCCCAGCAGTCCCCAGATGTGCTCTTGTAGCAGGTGGGAGTGTGCGACAGCAAGTGTTTCTGGTGAGAAGCTGCAGGTGTCTGAGGAGGACTTCATGCTGAGTGCTGGCACTTATTTTCTGAAAATTGGCATCCTGTAGCATAACTGCCCCATGCCATGCTGCTGACCACCACCTGCATCTGCAGGTGACCCTGAGGAGGCACCTTGCCAGTAGAAGAGATCATAACATGAGAGCCTTGTGAGCACCTTGCTGCTGGTCACTTCAGGAAAGGTTACCAGCCAGCCTGCTTCTAATAACTAGAGCAGTCACAGCCATGTAACTCCTGGAGCCTAATTTTTCAAACCTCACCTCAAACATAACCTTGCCTGCAACTGGTCTGTGCGGAGTGGAACCATCCTACAGGCTGTGGGCACAGCCCAAACCAGAGCTTCAGTGCTGAGTGTGGGTGGAAGTCACAGGCACAGGGGCTACAGGCCCATTTAGAGTCATGGAATGGTTTGGGTGGGAAAGGACCTTTCAAGGCCATCCAGTCCAACCCCCCTGCACTGGGCAGGGACTTCCCCAACTAGAGCAGGTTGCTCAGAGCCCTGGCCAACCTCACCTGGAATGGTTCCAGGGATGGGGCATCTACCACCTCTCGGGGCTGCCTGTGCCAGGGGCTCACCATCCTCAGTGTCAAACATTTCTTCCTTCTCTCTAGTCTAAATCTCTTTCTTTTAGTTTCAAACCATCCCCTCCTTGTCCTGTTGCAACAGGCCCTGCTCAAAAGTTTGTTCTCAGCTTTCCTGTAGGCTTTCTTGAAGTACTGAAAAGCTGCAAGAAGGTCTCTCCAGAGACAAGACTTTTCTTCTCCGGGCTAAACAACCCCAAGTTGTAACTCCACTTTAGTACTGAAGTGCTGAAAAATTTAAGGCAGAATCTTCTGCAGAAGCTGTAAATGGAACCTACCTGTGGGCACTCAATATCAGAGCACCTTTTGTTCCTATTCCTGCTCTCTACCCATGAGGGGTCCCCTTGTCGGTGTCCTGCAGAGCTCAGTGTAGCCAAGGGCTGAGAAAGTGACTGGTATCACCAGGATGGGACATGTTGCTGACTGCAGAGCAATAAAAAGTGAGGACACCCTGTCAGGGTAAGCTGCCCACTTCTGGTGGTGGGATCCTCCGTGCTTCCTACACTCATGATACCTGGGTCTCAACTAGGAGAAGCAAATGGATGTGCCTTTACTGACTCTGAAGGTTTGACCATGCTAAGCCCTCTCTGCTGCACCAGGTGCTTCATCTCTGTTGGCTGGCCTGGCCTTTCATTAAAAAATGAAGAAAAAAAATTGGGCCTTTCTTGTGGTGAGTGTTCCTGGCTGGTTTCATACGTATCTCATTTTTTGCATCACTAGACACCAAGCTGAAACCTCCAAGATCAAAGCAGCAGAGAATGAATCTGAAAGTCTTCCTGTCTGCTTAGGTTTAACATCCTGCCTTCAGGCTGGGATGCCCAGGGTGACCCTTTGCTTCAGCTGGTGCAACCAGCCATTCATTTGAAAAGAATCCAATGGCTCAGCTGAAAAGAAACTGGGACCAGACGAAGACTGTTGCACGTGCTGCTCCTGGATGTGATAGAGGGGCCTCCACAGGGCCATATGGTCACCCCCAGTGGGGATGGGTGGCGCGGAGAAGAAAAGGTGCAGGAGTTCTGGTGATCTGAGCTAGGTGTCCACCTTGAGCTGTGCATCCTGTGGTAGGTGTGGCAGGGTTTGCAGGAGAGCAAGTTGCGATGCTTCCTGAGCAGGTTCCATCAGGAGGATACCTTCCCTGAGGCTGCCTGTCAAATCTCAGTGGCTCCCAACGAAAACCAAGTGCTGTGGAGCCTCCACCATGGTCGAAGGATGTGGATTATTTGCTGTCTGTTGTCATCTTTCTGAATACATTTACCTTTTGAACAAGGTCCTACTCATCCGCTCAGGAGGCTGGTATGCAGACCTGTTAATGGATCAAGGGGAAAAATGCCTGTAGATGTATTCTCCTTTGTGTTTGGGCTCATAACCACCCACGTTTTGGCATACATCCCTTCAGTGCACAAAGATGTCTTTTAGAAATTGCTAGTTAAATCTCCACCCTCCTTTGATATGTATGGAAATAATGGGACACGTGAGGCTGTTTTCTGTTTGGGGCGGGGGGGTGGGGAAAGAGCTATAAAGTGAGTAGCTTTAAAAGCCTGAGCTGACTCCTTCCTAACTCAGGAGATTAGTAAAAGCAATGCCCTGAATTTAGGACTGATTTTGCTTTTTTTTTTCAAGGAAGCGTGTGTTTATCTGAATATACAGGAAATGTTTTTATCTGACTCAGAGTCCCAGGTTTGTCTGCTCAGGGGTGGGAGAGCTTAAGCAGTCCCTCAGTGAGCTTGGAGAGTCTTGGAACAAGCGTGGGTCCGTCTGACCAGGAGGACTTCTCCCTGCGGGGCACAGTGCCCTCGTTCTGGCTGGGATAGAGCTAATTGTTCCTGGTGGGCTGGGGCAGCCATGGCCATCACTGGGCTGCCTGCTCTGTCCTTCTGGCTGGTTCTTCCTCACAGTCTTTTCCTCAGGTGGTGTCTGATCACTGCTGCCTATTGCTTTCTGATATCAAAGGTGTGTGGGGAGATGCTTCTGCAAGGAAAGTCCTTGTGCACTGTCTGTTTTCTCATGTGATCAGCCAGCTTCTGGAATTCCTACACAGAGCAGTTTCAGAGTTTGAGCAGTTTCTCTTCCCCGTTGATGCAGCAGGACTTGTATTTCATGAGCAAATGGTAATGCAAAGTGTTTAAGGCCAAAAGGAGCTATGGCCCATCTGTTATGGGATACTGGGACCATAGAGTGTTACCTCACTCCCCCATCTGGGAGCTGTTTTTTAAGTAAGACATGACCTTTTCCTAGTGGCACCCATTCTCAAATGTAGAGGTTGCAGGAGACAGTAAACTCATCGTTCTCCTCGGGAGTCTGTCCAGCAGTTCATGCACCTTGCAGAGGAAGGAGAGGGATCTGAATGTGATCCAGCTCCAGCCCTGAGCTCAGAAGCTGGCCCATAAGTAATAATCTAAATGCTGACCCTGAGAAGATCGTTTCTGGCACTCGTCAGCTGTCCTGCTGACGGATTATAATTTTCTCTTTGAGCACAGGAGGCTGCCCATCTGTTGTAAGATGTCCCCAGACTTGTGTCTCAATGCAAGGTGTTGGCTATGGCTTTGTGCCTTTGAGTAAAAGGTGCTAAAGTGAGCTGACCTGTTTGGCTAAGAACTTACCCAGGGTAGTTTATAGCCAGCTGGTATAAAATCTCCCATCTGTGTGGAGCACCCTGTGATTTGGTAGATGTTAGGCACAAATGGGAAGGGGTGCAAGATGCTGCTGCTCAGGCTGGTTTGTCAGATGGAGCCCAGTGCCTGAAGTTGAGAGTGGAGCCAATACTGTAGTTCATACAAAGATGAATGAGCATAACCACTTCTTGTGGGCAGCAGAGAGAAAGGGTGTAGTGCATTTCCTGCAGGAGCCCTGGAAAGAAAAGGAGACTGCTGCCATGTCCTAGGACTTGTCTCGTGGAGAAGTGGCTGGGAGATTCTTGGCTCTGTCTGTGGTATCTGTCGGGATTTAGCAAGCCTTGTCTAAGCCTGTTATGGGAACGTGGCTGGACTGCAGCCTAGGATGCCATGGCCAGATTGTTGGTGCCCAAGCCAGGGCAGCCCTTGCAGGCTGGTGGTGGGGGTGAAGAGGGGTGCAGCTCAGCCCCAAGGGGTCTCGAGGACCCGTGAGCAGCTCACGCCGGGCAGCAAAACTGCAGCTGCGGTGTGTTTGTGCTCTTCCAGCACGAGTCCGTTGCTGGGAAGGGCGTTTTTCAGAAGTACCCAAAGCTTTGCAGCACAGCAAGTACGGCTTTGTTAATTAATTGCATGGTTAGATCTATGCCAATGATATTTAAAAAAAAAAAAATAATCTCTGCTTAGACAGTTATTTCAGATTAAGGACTTAATCCCTTGATTAAACTAAACCAAAATAAGCTGGTCTCCAGCTGTAGGATGGTGTTTTATACACAGCTTTTCTCATCCACTTGCAGGCCCTCGTTTCGGTTGGAAGATGTCTAAGGACAAGGCTTTGGTCTGTTCTCTCATGTGCCCTCTAAACACCTCTATCATCTGCCTGATCTATTGCTAATAGAAAGTAGCAGCCCAGTGGGAGCAGGGGCTCATTCCTTGCCCTGGGTAAGACCCACCTTCTGCTCAGTTCATTCAGTTATGGGTGGGACACGTCTCTGTGAGGAAAGGCTTATCTTCATTCTGCTCCTCTCTGGCTCTAAGACAACTTTCTTGGATTGTGGGTTAGTGTTTCATCCCCATTTTGGCCTCTTTAATCTGTTCAGCAGTTGTCAGCAGCTTTTCTGATGTGATGGGTGTTGCACAGGCAGAGGAGAATGGAGCAGGGCCTGTGGCTGACAACCTGGAAGATGAAAACCTAAAGGAAAAGGTAAAGAGGAGTAAGGTGAATATAGAGCTCTGGTGGGAATCACAAAATCACAGACTGGTGCGGGTTGGAAGGGACCTTTCAAGGCCATCTAGTCCAACCCCCCCCATCCCAAGCAAATCTTTAGGGGTTTGCTAAGAGCAGGTTTGCTGCTTGTGTTGCTGTATCAGACCTGTGTAACACCCAAGTGTGCAGGGAAGGCTGGAACCCCTCTGCTGGCAGCCCAGCAGGAGGGAGTTGGGGTTGTTCAGCCTGCAGAGGAGAAGGCTCCAGAGAGACCTTCTGGTGGTCTTTCAGCACTTGAAGGAACCTATCAGAAATCTGGGGACAGACTTTTGAGCAGGGCCTGTTGGGACAGGACAAGAGTGGATGGTTTGAAACTAGAAGAGGGAGATTTAGACTAGAGAGAAGGAAGAAATTTTTGACACTGAGGGTGGTGAGCCCCTGGCACAGGCTGCCCAGAGAGGTGGTGGATGCCCCATCCCTGGAACCATTCCAGGTGAGGCTGGCCGGGGCTCTGAGCAACCTGCTCTAGCTGCAGATGTCCCTGCTCCCTGCAGGGGGGTTGGACTCGATGGCCTTTAATGGTCCCTTCCCACCCAAACCATTCCATGATTCTATAGTACTGCAGGGGTCTCAGGCAGAGGAGCAGCCTCGGCTGGCTGTTGCTTGTCCAGTTGCCATATGCCAATATCTGTCTCTGGCCACGTGAAGTGTCTTACAGAGCCATGTACGTGGCTGCATGTACTAGGTTGCCCCTGTGTCCCCACTGCCTGCAGTTTGCCCCAGCACGAGGACAGCATCAATGTAGCTGTGCACTAGCTCCAGAGGACTACAGGAGGTCACACTTGGCTTTTAGAGCAATCTGGGATGTCCCCTTGAGTGACAACAAACCAGCCCTGTGCTGGCGGGGGGATCCCCCAGCTTCGGGCCTGCCCTTCCCCAGCTGGGCACGCCCAGACCTCCGGCATGCGCAGCAGCGGGACCTCGGAGCCGAAAAGCAAATACATCATTTTCCCCTTTGTTTAATTAAATGAGAGATCATGAGTTAATCGTTTCCAAGCGCTTGTTTTCCTGCAGCGCCTGGAATGATAATCCCGCGCCGCCCGGCAGGAGCTGCTTTGGCTGCCGCAGAAGGGCCGGGGGAACCGAGGGAGGCATCTGGAAATGATTCTGGGAGCCCTGGCTGCGGGGACCGCTCCCTGCGAGGCTGCAGGAGCTGGTTTATCCGCGGGCTGCGGAGCCATCCGGCCCGCCTCGGTGGCAAGGCCGTGCCAAGGATCCCGTGGTGGATCCCACGGTGGCATCCGCCTTGCTGATGGAGGTACGGCCCATGAGTGAAGCTGGCTCGGGTGGGACTCCAAACACTTCTCTTCCAAGTAGAACTTCGGTGCTTTTCTCCCTGGAAAACCTCAAACAATAGCCCAAAGAGCAGGTAGAGCCGTCCGTGGTTATCTCACAGGAAGGAGGTGTGATTACAGTGGTGGGAATGCCTACCTCTGTAGCTGCACTGCTCAAGGAGCCATGATTTTAGCACAAAGAGCCCACGGCAGGCAGGGTGCCGAAGGCAGGCGCCCACCTCCCAGCCTCCCCCCAAGCCTGGGAGCGAGCGGCGGCGCGGGGGGAGCTGGCACTTGCTCTGGGAAGATTTTTCTCTCTTGAACTCATTGCTGCTGTGTTTAGAGCAGCTCAGGAAGTGGGGCTGGGAGGGTTCTCCTCCCTGCAAAACCAGAGTGGGAAATCTCAAATTTTGTCAGAAAAACAAGCCCTGTTTTTAGGCAAGATTTTTTTTTTTTTAAGGGAGTAATGTCTCATTTTTCAAGGCAAAGCAGCCTGGCTTTCACCTTCAAGTCAGAAAGTGCAGAAAGGCTTCGTGGAATGCCCAGAGGTCTGTTTTTACTGGAAGTGAGGCTTCTCA
>NW_008583634.1:1031-1262 GCF_000691845.1 Merops nubicus | reverse complement strand
CTTGGGGAGCTGTTGAAGGACCTGCTCGTTCATCATCTGATAAAACTGGGTGATCTGTTATTGTCAGGTGTTTCTTTCCTATACCAACATCCCAGGGGTCAGGCTTCGTATCTGGTTCTGACCCTGCCCCGATCCTGCTTGAGAGTCACTTTTGGTTTGTTTCTTTTTCATACTCACAGGAGCAACCTTTACTGGTGCGGATTGAGGGCGAGTGTCTGCAGAGGCTGGTGG
>NW_008583634.1:0-735 GCF_000691845.1 Merops nubicus | reverse complement strand
TCACCCGCCCATCCGACACCATTCACAATATTCTTTTGAAAAACAAACAGAGCCAACAACAGATTCACCACCAATGACGTAAAAAACATATTTCCTTGAATAACTAGAATAATGACAATCACAATCATATGATATTCTCAAAACGGAAAGGAGTCACAGACTCTAATGGTGTCAGAGTATTGTGAGGACCGACATAACTTCCCCAGGCAAAACTGAAAGTATTATTTTTAAAAACATCCTGGTAGTACCAGGACCATTTTGCTGCCCAGTTCAGTAATACGTAAATTAGCAAGAAACCCCACAAAAAGCCAGTGGCCTTTGACAACCAATGAAAGCCGATAACTCTGAGATAGAGAGCGAGAACCAGCAGACCATAACAGAACGCGTACGGTATGTGAGCACGCAGCAAGGCACTTATTTCCAAAATAACCTCTGATAAGACACATACTAGCACTCGCTTCACAAACTCCATGATGTAAATGTTATGCTTAAGTTTCAAGATGTAAAAAAGGTGATATTCCTTTAACAGAGAGTTATTCAAGCAATTAATCAGAGCTCTGCTCAAGCCCCACATTGGGCACAAATAAATCTGCCGCGGTTTGGGGTCAGGGCTACCCCCAGTACCATAACAGACGCTCTCTGTTAAACCTCTCCCCCCACCCCTGAAATGGAAAGAGAAAAGGAAAAAGGGAGAGAAGAAGAAAAGAAAATAAGAAAAAAGAAAAGAAAAGAAAA
>NW_008583633.1:17991-23521 GCF_000691845.1 Merops nubicus | reverse complement strand
GGCCTGCAGGGGAGTGAAATTGGAATTAAATTCGATTGGAAAGAATTAAAGGTGGACCCAAAGCCGTGGTAAAGCGCGGTGAGCCGTGGTACGGCTCTGCTCCCAGGGAACGAGAGATAGGGCAAGAGGAAACGGCCTCAAGTTGCCCCAGGGGAGGTTGAGGTTGGAGCTAAGGAACAATTTCTTGCCCTGGAGGGTTGCCCAGGGCTGTGCCAGGCTGCCCAGGGCAGTGGTGGAGTCCCAACCCCTGGAGGGGTTCTCAAGCCGTGGAGATGTGGGGTGAGGGACAGGTCAATGTCCCTTGGCCATTCCAGGCTCACTCAATGATCTTAAAGGTCTCTTTTGACCCAAACCATCCTGTGGCTGGAAGCAAAACATCTCCCCAGACATATTGCTGATCCCACCACCCTTTCTCCCTGGGACCGTTTCTTCTCTCACTGCCATGTCCTCCAACAAAACCCTCAGTGATTTCACTGACAGGTCGTGCCACCAAGAAGCACAAAAAGGACACAGACCTGACGGAAGGGCAGAGACAAGGGGGGTGAGGGGGTGAGGAAGCTGCACGTGAGCCAAGGGTGTTTATTAGAGCTGTGGACTGAGGTGAAACAAACGCTCCGGGGAACACTGTGCTGAGGAGAGGCGGTGCCAAGCACAGGGGGCACAAATCCTGCTCCCCGTAGGGCCACAGGGACCTGTCAGGAACCAGGGGACTGCTGAATGCTCCCGCAGGTTGTCCTCTCAAAGCAGAGCTGTAGTCACAGGCCTGTCTGTTTGGTATTTCAGATGATTTTTTGCTCGTGGTGTGATGAGATGTGGCAGAGCTGCTGTCCCAGCACTTCCCCACCGCTGGTGCTGGTACCAGGGAGGAACCGCTGGCCGTGGGTTTCAGAAATGAGCAGTTTGGGGAGAGGAGATGCTTTGAGACCCTCTCCTGTTCAGAACACATCTCTAACGTTTTGATAACTGAGAAACGGCCAAACTCTTGTCAGCAGTGCCCAGAGAGGGCTCAAACTGGAACCCAGGAGGTGCCACCTGAGCAGGAGGAGAAACTTCTCTGCTGGGAGGGTGCAGAGCCTGGAGCAGCTGCCCAGAGAGGCTGTGGAGTCTCCTGCTCTGGAGAGATCCCAAACCCTCCTGGCTGTGACCCTGGGCACCCTGCTGGGGGTGAGCTGCTGGAGCAGGGGGGTGGAGGAGATGATCCCCAGAGGTCTCTCCCAACCCCACCACGCTGGGTTCCTGTGGCATGCAGGCAACCAAACCCAGTAGCCATTTTTGGAAGTCCCCATTGCAGCTGCTGGGCTTTCAGGGGGTCATTGGTCCCTCGGCTGTGCCACACTCCCCCCACGGAGCTGCCCCATCCCCTGCTGTGGGCACCACACCGAGGTCTCAGCCTGGAGCTTTACAGCTTCTGCTTTCAACTGGAGCTCCCCTCGTGGAGCTGCTTCTGAGGACACACGTCTAGCTGGGTTAAATAACTGGTACAGTGGCCTAGAAAAGTCTCAGCAGTGCCTGTGCTGGGAAAGAACCTCAGGAAGCTGCCAGCAGTGAGCACAGGGAGGGGCACCTAGCTACCAACAGCCTGCGTTAGGGCTCCAGAGCTTCTCCCATCACCTGCTTCTTCCAGAGCTGAGGGTGCTCTCGGGGAGAAAACAGGAATTCTGGGCTCAGTCAGAGCTGGGTTTTTCAGGCAGGGAGGTTGATTTCCAGGTTTTGCTATTCAGCTCTCTCAGCGTTTGAATCGAGGGGTAAAATGAAGAAATTTGGGGTTTTAGCGAGTCCAGCACCTGCTGGAGGGTCCCTCTGGTGAGTGAGCATTTGGGATGTCAATAAGTTACAGAACAAGGGGCGTTAGGGGAGCCTGGGGGAGCACAGGGGTCCCTGGCAGGAGGAACAAGGGAGATGCCTGGTCTCTAGCAAGCTTTGGCCACGAGCCACCCACCAACATCCTGGCCTGGGTCAAAGCCAGTGTCCAGCAGCAGGGCAGGGATCGTGCCTCTGGGTTCAGTGCTCGAGGAGCCACAGCTTGAGGGCTGGGGTCAGTTTTGGGTGTCACAGGAGAAGACATTGAGGGGCTGGAGCGTGGCCAGAGAAGGGCAACGAAGCTGCTGGGGAAGGGTCTAGAGACAAGTGTGGGGCGGGGGAGGAGCAGCTGAGGGAGCTGGGGGTGCTGAGCCTGGAGCAAAGGAGGCTCAGGGGAGACCTTCTGGCTCTGACACCCCCTGACAGGAGCCTGGAGCCAGGCTGGGCTTTTCTCCCAAGGAATATGGGACAGGACAAGAGGAAAGGGCCTCAGGTTGCCCCAGGGGAGGTTGAGGTTGTCCCTGAGGAACAATTTCTTGCCCTGGAGGGTTGCCCAGGGCTGTGCCAGGCTGCCCAGGGCAGTGGTGGAGTCCCCACCCCTGGAGGGGTTCAATACACATGTAGAAGCAGCACTTTGGGACAGGGTTTAGTGGTCCCAGTAGTGTTGAGTTGCTAGTTGGATGTGAAGATCTTTGAGGCCATTTCCATCCTCAGTGACTCTGTGGCCTCTCCAGACAGACATCAGGGAAGGGAAATCAGAGCTGACACACAATTAGAGTCAAGTGAGCCTGCAAGTGCTCCTGGAAGCCCAGGGAAAGCAAATGGAGATCAGGCAGAAGCTATTTCCAGGCAGAATTTGGGGCTGAAAGAAGCAGCAATTGGCCTTTGCTAGGAATGCAAACCCTCCCCAGCACCCCAAGTCAGTGTTTAACACTTCTGGCACCTGCCTGCTGTGATCCAGCTGGCAGCAAGGACAGGAAAAACAGACCCCAAACCCGATGAGAAGAGGTTTGCCTCGGTGAGCTGAGGGCTGAGGAGCTCTGCCTGCACAGGGAGGGCTCAGGATCCCCTGGGGCTGAAGCCAGGCCCCTGGGGAAGCCAGCCCAGGGCCAGCAGCCCGCTCTCCTTGGCTCCTCTGCAGCTGGTGCATCCACCAGGGGCCACTCGACTCACCACGCTGGGGCAGCAGGGGGGGAAAAAGGGCTCAGGGAAAGCAGGGAGCAGGAGTTGTGCTGGCTTAGCCAGCCAGGAGCTGCTGGGTATATTCTGAGAGGTGGTGCTGAGGCCTTTCTGCTGGCTGCCTTCTCCAGCTCTGTGAAACCCTGCAAGCAAAGGAAGAGGGGGTGAAGGGGGGAGCTGGGCCCCACAGACCCCGTGCTGCTGCAGAGCTCAGCCAGGGGAGAGTCACTGAGCATTAAGAGGCAGATGAAGCAGCCCTGGGTGCAGCGAGGCGTGTGCCCCTCACCCTACTCCATGAGGAAAGGAGCCTCTTCTTGGTATCTCAGGGCATTGGTAGGGTTTCTGGTGGCTGCTGTGGTGACCCTGCCTCATCCACACCATCAAAAGGTAACAACCAAGCCCACGCCCAACCCAGTTCCTCGTTGATCCACGGACAGAGTGCACAACTCTAGATTTCCCAGTGGTTTTTGTCTCAGAGGGTCCTCAGGTCTTTATGTAAAGCAGTGACTGCACCTGCCCTGGCCATGCTGCCTCCTCGCTGAGGAATGAGAGGGCTGCAAGCAGCAGGTCAGCTCAGGACACGAGGAGGAAACTCTTTCACTGCCTTCAGAGAGGACTCAACCTGCAGGGGATGTTCCTGTCCTCACTCCTGTCAGCTCCCCGCCCACCTCCCCGCTGTGAAGCTCACACAGCCTGTTCCTCACATGCTGGCCAGAGGGTCGCTCAGAGGGAGGGTTAAAGACTCTTCATCCAGCCAGCTCCAGGCTCTCACCCAGCCCCTCGTGCTGGCACTGAGGGGACACTCACCTAGAAGAGCTTCTCGTAGCACTTGTCACAGTGGACGATGTCCCGGTGGATGAAGATTTTATCCAGGAGATCTCCCATCGCTTTGTGGCAAATCCCACACTGCCAAAGGGACAACAAGAGTGGGTGGGACAGCAACCACAGCCCCCCCTGACAGCACGGAGGGGGCAGAGGAACCAGCAGCCTCTCTGTCAGGGCGTGAGGATGGTAGAGCAGTGACCCTGGAGGCTCAACTCCTCTCCAACAGCCACTGTGGGCATCCTCCTCCCTGGTTCCACAGGCATGTCAGCTCTGCAAGGTCTGGGAGACTGGGGCACAAAGGCCACGAGGACAGGGAGGTGAGGAGAGAGGCTGCTGCTGTTCTACCAGAAACCCATAAAGAATTCTCCTTGTCCCCCTTGGAGGAGCTGAAGGATTTTTGGGGCAGACAACCAACATCAGTGACTGGGTGACACTTTCTGGTCCCCGTGTGGACACGAGCATCTGGCCCACGCCGTGTCCACTGCTCTGAGAGTCTGAGGGTGGAATTTGCACCCGGGTTCCTCCTCCCAGCCCTCATTTCAGAGCAGCAGAGAGAGGGCAGCCAGCAGCTGAGCTGGGGTTCTTTACCCTAAAGCAGTACTCGTGGCAGCGGATGTTGAGATGCTCTATGATGATCTTGGGGCAGTCTCGGATCTCACGGCTGCAGTAGCTGCAAACAGGTTCACTGGGCCTGGGAAGGAACAGCAGATGAAGTCCTCTGTAGCACCAGCTGCTTCCAGCACTGGTGCTGGAGGTCTCTCACCCAACACCAGCACTGCTCTCCATGAGCTACCTGCTCCTGCATGTGCTCAGCTGTTTGAGGTGACAGCACAGGGGGCCGTGGTCATCCCAGGGCACAGAGACCCCAGCAGAGGGGCAGCACACAGCCCAGGGCCAGTCTCACTGTCTTTGACCACTGTTGGTCACCCTTTGTGCTGTTATTCCATTGAATCATGGAATGGTTTGGGTGGGAAGGGACGTTGAAAGCTCATCTCATCCAACCCCCCTGCCCTGAGCAGGGACATCTGCAGCTAGAGCAGGGTGCTCACAGCTTCATCCACCCTCCCCTGGGATGGTGCCAGGGATGGGGCAGTAGCTGGACTCCCACCTGGGCAGACGGTGCCAATGTCTCACCACCCTGAGGAAAAAATCTTCCTAATATCTAATCTAAACCTTTCCTGGTGCAACTTGAGCCCATTTCCTCTTGTCCTATTGCTAGTTACTTGGGACACTAGACCAGCACTCACCTCACTACAACCTCCTTTCAGGGAGCTGTGGAGTGCAGTAAGGTCTCCCCTCAGCCTTCTCTTCTCCTGGCTAAACAACCCCAGACACACACCAATATTCCAAAAAAAAGCAAAAGCTTGAAGTAATTTCTGGCTGAGTTTGCAGAAAGCCCCCAGGCAGCCCCGAGCTGTCCTACCTCTGCAGGGGAGCACTGGACAGGTAGCTGTGGTGGCCGTAGGTTGCTCTCTCCAAATCAGTCAAATCCACAAGGCTGCCACTGGGGAACAGAAGGAAATGTCAACCCTGGACAGTGACACGTGGGAAGAACATCTCAGATAGAATTGTTCTTCATTCACCTAAGTCCTAAGAGCAATGTCCCAGCTGCCTGCTCCTTGGAGAAGGGAGGCACCTCCAAGGGCAAGCAGAGATAGCAAAGACTTGGCAGCCCCAGCACCCAGCTTCAGAGTGCTGAAAAATGTGTCTGGCTGCTGCCGGGCCC
>NW_008583633.1:17232-17552 GCF_000691845.1 Merops nubicus | reverse complement strand
AGTGGTGGAGTCCCCCCCCCTGGAGTGGTTTCCAAGCCGTGGAGATGTGGGGTGAGGGACACGGGGCAGTGGGGACCTGGCAGGGCTGGGAGAACTGTTGGACTTGATCTTAAAGGTGTCTTCCAACCAAACTGATTCTATGATTACATTGGCAGAAAAGGCCACACTGGGCTGGCCAGGAGCAGCAGGATCAAAGGATGGGGAGGAGGAGAGGATGGGGTGGGGGAGAACAGGAAGAGTCACTGGGACAGGGGCACAGCTGCCCTGGACCTGCTGCCCGTGGCCCCACAGAGCAGAGCAGGGCAGAGCAGGAGGTGACC
>NW_008583633.1:12242-17107 GCF_000691845.1 Merops nubicus | reverse complement strand
GAGTACCCCTTTGCTGGGTGGAGGCAGAAGAAGGGGGTGCATTAGGAAGGGCTGGAGCTGAGGAGGGAGCGTGAGGGACCCCAGGGGGGGGTGCTGGGACCCACAGGGGGGTGCTGGGACCCATGGAGGTGCTAGGACCCCACAAGCTCCCCCTCAAAATGCCCCGAGCAGGATGCTGTTCTCCCATAAATCCTGACTGCTGATTTCTGCTGCTAAATAACACCTCACATACCCCCCCTAATTAACCCACCTGAACAAATCAGGTTAATTAAAGAGTGGGATGGCTCATAACTCCTTCACCCCATTTGGCAAGGTTGTTTTCAAACCACAGGACTGTGGGCACACTGAGGGCTCCCCGAGTGGCTCCAGCCCTCCCACACTGTGAGTCTCCTCCTCAGGCAGGTGCTGCAAGGCCAGCAGGACCCAAAGATTGCCCCTCAAAGCCTACCCTGACCTCTCCCCACTTTGAACCCCACCTCTCAGCTGTGTAAAACCACAGAGCTCTGAGGTGGAGCCTGTGGGAGCCCCAATACCCCCAGCACACAGCCCTGGGCCACCTGCCACCATGGGACAGGATCTGCTGGAACACACAAGGGCAAGGTCCTCCACCAGCCCCACCCAACTCTGACAGGCTTTGCTGGAGACCACTTGCTTGCCCTTGACTTAGGACAAGGCAAAGAGTCTTCCAAGGACCCCACACCCATGCTGTGTGTGGCACAAGGAGGCTCCATCGTGCCCCTCCAGCTACAACATGGAGGATTCAGGATTTTGCCACGTTAAAGAGAGAAGACAACTCGTGCACTGAACTACATCCCAAGCTCTAAAGACAGTTCCCAGCCCATTTCTCCCTTCTGGGTGGCTCTGGCCCCATGGCAACACCCCTGCTCAGCCAGAAGTGGCTGAGGAACGTCCTGTGGTGCAGAGGTTCCAAGCAGCAAGCAGATCAGGGTCAGCCCTGGCTCCTTACCCAGGAGTGCTGGGGTCAGGCTGGTGGTACCCAGGGCCCAGGGGGCTGTTGTGTGGCAGGGTGGTGATGGGACCACAGAGCCTCTCACTGGAACCTGAGAGAAGCCTGGGGAGAGAGAAAAAAAGCCCATGGGCACTGGGAGCAGGAGCCATGATGTGATCCAAGTGGGCAGCCAAGGAACAACCCACCACTGCTCTTAGGAAGGCACAGCAGTAAGGCCTTTAATCACACAGATGAATTCATCTTTATCAGACCAAAAAGCTCCTTTCTTGCTCTTTTTACAGCTGCCACCTACCAGTCCTGCTTCCCTGGAGAAAGGATCTGGAAAAGGCTCATTTAGGGCCACGGGATTAAAGATCAGACAAAAACTCCAGATAAACACAGAGCTCAGGGGAATCATGAAGCCTCAAACAGGGGCAGCTCTGGAGAGGAGACTGCAGGAGAGGAGGAGATGGGGGGGACACAGCCTGAAACCCAACATCCCCCTCCCCAGCCTCACTACCCTCAGCTTGATAACTTCCAAAGCTGCTGAGGGGAGAAGGTGACAAAACTACAGCTGCTAAAACACCTTCAGAAAACAGCTCTGCCTTATCTCAGCAACGAGCTGGTGGCTTTGCCTTGCAGGGTGCAGCTGACCTTGCCCAGAGCCAGTCCCAGGCTCTTGTGCCCCCTGTTCCCACCCAGGACACTCTCCCCTTTGCAGACCCAGCGCTGTGCTGGTGGCTCCACGTGGTGTCAGGCTGGCTGGCACTGCCATGAAGGACTGCAGAAAGCCCAGGGCTGGGGTATTCCATACTGGATACACCTCCCACCCCACCCTACAAACTTGTTTTGGGACCAGTTTGGTCCTTTAATCCTTGACCTTGTGGAAATGGTGATCTTCTCTCTCCATGTCTCTTGACTTTTAGCTCTTTTTCTGCAGCCTCTGCCCAGGCTGGTTTCAGATCAAGAGAGAGTAGCCAGGAACCAGCTCATCATTCTCTTGTCACTCCATTCTGTCACTCTATAGGAGTCTCCAGAGACAGATGTATCCCAAACTCTGTGCTGGGAAGCTTTAGCTGGGAATGGTTTAGGAGGACTGCTGTGCCTCTAGAGCACACACCCACTGCCTGAACCCCCTTCCTCCCTCCCTCAGCTCTGGGCTTTGCCTCCTAGCTCCTCTTCCCACAGCCAGGAGTCCCCCCCATGGCTCCAGAAGTCCCCCCACGGCTCCAGAAGAGGGTTTCCCTCTCAACCACGAGGAGTGCCCATTTACCTGCTGCTGTTGTAGTTTAAGCTGTCCATGTAGAATGGCACCCTGTGGCTTCTCTGGGGCATGGCCATGGGGGTGTCCCTGGGCAGGGGGTCGTGGCTGTGAAAGGAAGGGACAGTCTGAAGCACTCAACTCCAACACATGAGGGACTCTCCTACAGCAAACCCCCCCATGTGCCAGGGCCAGCCATGCAAGCAGCACCTCCCTGCTCCTGCTGCCACCAGGGAACAAGCAGGAGGTGGGCCAGGGTGCTCCAGACACCGAATTGGGGTAGCCCTGGGGTGTTCTCTGGGTCTCAGGTGGGGCTCCCAGCCCCTGGTCTCTTACCGTGTGGCAGGGCTGAGCTCACAGGGCCCCCAGGCAGCAGTGCTGTCATACCTGCTGCTCCCCTCAAACACTCTCCCCTCGTAGTCTGGGGCAGGCCTGGCAAGGAAGCACAAAGCCCTGATGACGTTGGGCACTGAGGCCCCACGCTGGCTCATCCAGCCCTGGCCTCAGTGGTCACTGTCATGCTGCAGTGTCCCCTGGCCTTGTTCATTCCACTGTGCTGCTCCTGCAGCTGCAGCAAGTGCAGGGCTCTGGCTGGGAAAAGAGCCCAAATCAAGCACTGGAGGATAAAGCTGGACACGTGGGAGGCCATGCCTTCAATCCTGAGGTCAGGTTTGGGCCCCTCACTCCCAGAAGGACCCTGAGGGGCTGGAGCGTGGCCAGAGAAGGGCAACGGAGCTGCTGGGGAAGGGTCTAGAGCCCAAGCGTGGGGAGGAGCAGCTGAGGGAGCTGGGGGTGCTGAGCCTGGAGCAAAGGAGGCTCAGGGGAGACCTTCTGGCTCTGCACAGCTCCTGACAGGAGCCTGGAGCCAGGGGGGGGTCGGGCTCTGCTCCCAAGGGACAGGACCAGAGGAACCAGCCTCAAGCTGCCCCAGGGGAGGTTTCAGTTGTCCCTGAGGAACAATTTCTTGCCCTGGAGGGTTGCCCAGGGCTGTGCCAGGCTGCCCGGGGCAGTGGTGGAGTCCCCACCCCGGGAGGGGTTCCCAAGCCGTGGAGATGTGGGGTGAGGGACACGGGGCAGTGGGGACCTGGCAGGGATGGGGGGTGGTTGGACTCCAGGATCTGAGAGGGCTTTCCCAACCTCAGTGATTCTGCTGCTCTCTTCTACATCCTCAGTATTGTTTCCTTCCCCAGTGCTCAGCACAAGCACCACTGCCCCATCTGAGCTGCTGGGCAGGGGGCCCACTGGGCTGCCAGACCCCCTGGTGTCTCCTTTCCCAGCCAGAACTCATTACTGGGATGGTTTTAACCTGGGGCAGGGCTCAGGCTCTTTCAGGAGAGAAAAGGAGCTTAGAGCTCAAGGTCATTCTTTTCTTGCAGGTGCCCTGGGGCACCGATGATGTTTCTATTGTGCCTCAGCACTTTGATCCTGATTAAAGCTTCAGGCAACCCCATAACTTCCTGTTAAACACCACTGAGACCCCCCCAAACCAAAGCTGCACTCAGGAGGGAAAGGGGGGCAGGATAAGCTCATCCTAAGATGTGAGAAACCCTGCTCTGGGCGTGTTGGGTCTAGGACAGAGACCCCAGGGCAGTTAGGAGGTGAGTTTTGAGCTTCTCCCCTGCAGAGACCCCTCAGCAGCACGCAGGGCTGGGGGTGATAACAGGCCATGAAACACAATCAGGGTGTGTCCCAATTTTTTCCACTCCTAGTCTCCAAATGCCTCCAAAAAGCAAATGAGAGTTTTGTGACACCAACTGGCTGAAAAAAAATGCTGAAAGAGGTGAAGGCAACATTCCAAGCACATGAATGGAGAGACAGAGAGATATAAACAGCAATTATAAATGTACAACTCATCTCTCCTGTCATTGAGGGCATGAGGAAACACCAGACTGCTCCCAAACCACCATCTCAGCAGTGAGAGAGGAGAGGGTGATGTGGTCTCCACACAGCACCATGCAGGAGGTCTGGGTACAACCTGCCAAGAACTCTCTGGTGTCACAGAGCAGTTACCAGCTCAGATCTCCCAAAACCCCTTCTTCAGGTCCAACAATTGATCTTGTTTCTTGTGTTGTGAGACCAAAAATCCCGTTCTGGCTTTTGGATGTGGTGCTGGTACCACCCAGAGCTGAGCTCCTGCCAGATATTCCCTTGGCAGCAGCTCTCCCTGCTCCAGATGCCACCCCCAAACTCTCACCTCCTGGTGCTGAAGGCCTGGCTGTCCACATAGGAGGGGATCCTGTGGCTGGGGGCTGGCAGGCTGGGGGCTGGCAGGCTGCTGCTGAAGGGCTGCTGGCTCTCATACCCACCCAGGGCACTCCCCTTGGGGCTGAACTCAGACCTGCTGAGGAATTGGAGCCAGTTCCAGCAGGGAGCCAGTGACTGGGCAGCTCCCACAGGCGCTCAGGAGGTGCTGAGGCTGGGTCCTGCCTCTGTCTCCTGGCAGGAAGGGAAAGCTGGGACAGCAGGCTGGTAAAATGTTCCCGAGGGCAGGGCAGAGGTGTGCACTGCCCCCCTCAGGAGCTGAGCTCAGCACAACCAGCTCTGGGTTAGCTCAAAGAGGAACAGCCACGGCAGGGCAGGGATGAGCCCCTGGGCTTGGCACTGGGGAAACCACACCTCGAATCCTGGGGTCTGTTTTGGGTCCCTCCCTCCAAG
>NW_008583633.1:1561-11968 GCF_000691845.1 Merops nubicus | reverse complement strand
GGAGGGTTGCCCAGGGCTGTGCCAGGCTGCCCAGGGCAGTGGTGGAGTCCCCACCCCTGGAGGGGTTCCCAAGCCGTGGAGATGTGGGGTGAGGGACACGGGGCAGTGGGGACCTGGCAGAGCTGGGGGAAGGGTTGGACTCCATGATCTGAAAGGTCTTTTCCAACCAAAATGATCTCAACCCAAATATTCCTTTGCCAGTCTCACTTGATGAGCATAAACTGGGCAAATGTACCCGGGCCCAGGACTCAGCCAGTGGTGTATCCTGGCAAAGGGTGAGGATCTGAGAGCCACTGGTGGGGCAAACAAAGGGACAGTCCCCCTGTACCTGGCTGCCCCTGGGCTGGGCTCGCTGTGCCTCCACTCCCCTGGGCTCACTGTGGTGGGCTGGGTTTGTCCTTCACAAGCTGGAGTGATCCTGCTCAGGGAGGAGGAGGAGGAAACCTGCTTAGCATTTGTGCCTAAAGCTGCCCAGGGGGGTGAGCACAGGCAGTGACACCAGGACCCAGCCAAGGAATGAGCCTTTGGAATGGGTTTGAAGAGGGAGAAGAAGACAGTGCCCACCCCAGCCCCCCTGGCTCCCTACCTGTCTTGGCCAGGGCTGGATTCGTTGGCACCCTGGGTCTCTGGAGCACTGGTGCTGCTTCCTCTGGGTGGGGAGCTGAACCTGCCAAGACAGAAGAGCATCACAGCCTGCAGAAGTGCCACCATGCACACAATTGCTGCAGGGTGGGGCTGGGGAATCTCCTGCTGCAAGGCAAGGGCAATATCCCTGCGTGGGAAGGTGCCAGAAAACCCAAGGAGATGGGGAAAAATAAAATAATTGAGGAACAAGACAGATCTCTTCAAAAACAAGCCTGGAAAGAAGGTAAAATAAAGCTCCTGATGAGCACCAGTTGCCTCTTTAGTCTTTCCAAAGTGGCATTTTAACCATGGTCATTTAGTTGTGACCATTAGGGGTTATCCAGTAATTATTATCCAGTAATTTCAGACTGCTGGGAGCAGGAGTTGACCTCACCTGGGTCCCACCTCAGAAGGGTACCCAGGAGCTAAACCCACTGCAGAGCCACCCTGGGTTTACACCTGGCTGCATGGTTCTAGGGAGAAGTTTCTTCACTGTGTTTGTACCCTTGTGCCCACCAACCCCTCTGGGCATCCTGGAACCCTGGAGGAAACCTGGAGCTGGTCTGGATTCTCTCTGTAGCTTGGGAAGCTTGAGGGCTGGTCTAAAGGATCCTTCTCACCACATCTCCACAGCTCTGGAACATCTCCAGGGGTGGGGACTCCACCACTGCCCTGGGCAGCCTGGCACAGCCCTGGGCAACCCTCCAGGGCAAGAAATTGTTCCTCAGGGACAACTGAAACCTCCCCTGGGGCAACTTGAGGCCCTTTCCTCTTGTCCTGTCCCTTGTCCCTTGGGAGCAGAGCCCGACCCCCCCCTGGCTCCAGGCTCCTGTCAGGAGCTGTGCAGAGCCAGAAGGTCTCCCCTGAGCCTCCTTTGCTCCAGGCTCAGCACCCCCAGCTCCCTCAGCTGCTCCTCCCCACACTTGGCCTCTAGACCCTTCCCCAGCAGCTCCGTTGCCCTGCTCTGGCCACGCTCCAGCCCCTCAGGGTCCTTCTTGGAGTGAGGGGCCCAAAACTGACCCTAGGATTTGAGATGCAAATACAGAGAAAAGCAAAGAAATCAGTCCACCAAGTCCTTCCCTTTGGCCACTGAGCCCTGCCCTGCTTGCAGGAGGCAGGCTGGGGGCTCCCAGTCAGAGCCAGCAGAGTCCCAGCTCACTGGGGAGGAAACTGGTCCTGCAGAGGGTGACCAGGGCACTGACTGGGTAAGGTGGGAAAGGAGACCCAGTGTCACCCCAGAGGAGTCACCCTGGGCCAGATGAGGTGGGTTATTGGCATTTGTCTCTAGAGACACCCTCTGCTTCCAAATGTAAGGTGTAGGCAGCTCTCCCTGGCAGTGTTTGATGCCTCCAGCTTATGAGCATGTTTTCTCCCAAGCTTTCAGACAAAACTATGGTAAAAGGTTCACTCAGCAGAAGCAGCACTAGAATCTGGCATGAAAGGGGAGCCTGGGAGAAGATTTTATCAGCTGATGTATGTGGGGGAAGACACATGAGGAAGGAACAGGAAAAAGCAGAGGGACAATGACCCAGTTCCTCACCTAGTCATGCTGGGCTCATGATCAGTGTGTTCCTTCAGCCTGGGAAGCTCTGTGTGGACATCCTGCTCAGGAGGTCCTTGTCCCTTCTCAGGAGGTCCTTGTCCCTTCTCAGCATGGCTGGTTGAGTCTGAAAACCTAAAATAAAGATCTGTGCTTAAGGAGGCAGAGAGAAAAACACCACACTGGGGTGGGTGAACATCCATTCCCTAGACACAGCCATCAGGAGACACTCTGGTCTATTCCAGACTCTTCCAACCCTTCCAGGGCAGATTCCTGGTGGGAATCATGAGCAGCAATCCCATTCCAGCTCCCAGGACCTCAGCTGAAGGCCTCTCAGCCACGAGCACTGCAGAAGGAAGATGTTGGGCACAGGAGAAATCACTCCAGTCAGGATTCCTTGGGCTGACAAGCACTTCTGGCAGCTCAGGCCACACTCCTGCCTGATTCTGCAGCCTCCAGGTGCTCAGATGGTGCTTGCTGAGATCTGTGGGCAGCAGAAGCTATGATGGCACTGAGGGAACCAGGCTGGTGCTGAAGGAACTGTCACTGCTGCCAGGACAGAAAGTCTCTAGGGCTTCACACAGCGTGCTGTGGGTGTCTCACCCCACTGGGAGCTGCTGGGATTCCCTGCTGCAAGGTGCCATTGCAAGGTCCCCACTCCTGGGGGCCAGGCAGAGGAGCTGCTCTGTGCTTTGGCTCGTGGTGGGAGCACAAGAAGACATGAGGAATTAGGAAGAGAAGAGCTCCTGTAGGTGAGTCCCACTGGCCACTTACCCTCCTTGGCCCAGCTCTGCTTTGTAGCCATCAGGGTCCCCTGTGTTCTCACTCCCCCCTTCTCCAGGGGTGCTCCCAGCACTGAAATCTTGGGGAAACCTGGCCAAGGAGAAGAAACCCCACTCGTGGCTCTGAGGCACAACCCCCTGAGAGCTCAGTTCAGTGCCTGCTGAGAAGACAAAGCCAGGAGGCTTTGGAGGGGGATGCCCCAAGGGCTGAGCTGCACACAGCACAGCCAAGCTCTGGCCCCAGCGTGGCCCAAAGCCCTGCTTGGAATTCAGCAGGTGAGCTTGGGCTCCTGTTTGCTTATCTAGGGGGTCAGGGACCCTTCTGGGGAGCACTGTGGCTGCCTCACATCAGGTTTTGGGGCACACAGTGCTGTAGAAGTAGTGATGATGATGATGATGCTGATAGTTGCTTGGCTGCTTTTCCTGTGAGTTTTCAGAGCCCTTTGCCATCTCTGCACTAGGCTGCAGACCCCAAGGCTGCAGAAGCTGGACCAGCCCAGGCAAATGGATTCCCTGGAGCACACCCCAACTATCCTACTGCCCCAGCTCCTCTCTGCCTCAGTGCCTTGGGCCTCTCCCTGCAGAGGGCACAGGGGAGGGGTGGGCAATGCCCAGGCACATCCCAGCCCAGGGCAGAGCTCTGTCCAGGCTGACAAGCACAGGGCAGTTCAGAGCTGCTGAGACCAACAGCCCTGCTGACACTGCTGGTCCTCTGCTTGGTACTTCCCCAGCCAGCAGGACTTCCAAAGCTTTCCACAAGAGCAAGGACAGGGTGAGCAGCCCAGGCTCTTACCTGGCTTCCTCCCAGTAAGCTGAGACCTCAGGACTCAGGGGTCTGCCCTCTTGGGTGCTGCTTCTCTCCTCAGAGCCCAGGACAGATCTGAACATCCAAAAAATAAAAGCAATTTTCAAATTTTCAGCCCCCTCCCTGCCACATCTCTGCAGCTTTTCACTGGATCATCAGCAAAGGAGAAGGTTGAACCTGAACCCCAGCACACACAAGGGAAGGAAGGAGCTGGAGAGCTTGGCTCCTATCAGAGCAGAGGGGGGAGGGACACAAGACAAACTTTGTGGTTTAGTTTACAAGCTGCACTTGAAACCTCAGCCCAGTTGCCTTGATCCTGGGGACAGAAGCTGTGCCCAGCAGCCTCATTCTGTGCCTGCCCATCCAGATTCCCCTTAATCCTCAGCATTACTCACACAGCCACTACATTTACCCCACTCTTACCCTGTAAAGGAATATTCTGTGTTCTCTGGGGGCACAGGGGCTCTCTCAGGCAGAGAAGGGACATCAGACTGCAAGCTGGACCTGCCAAAAAAAAATAGGCAGGTATCTACAGCTTGCCAAAGGCTTCAAGGGGGACTTGAAGTAACATCACTGTATTTATGGATAAGAGCAGAAAGCAGAAGGTGATTTTCTCAGCTTTGCCTTCAGAAAAAACATCTTCAGCCTGTAAGCAAGACCTGAAGCTGTTGGTGGGACTGGGGCAGTGGCCTGGCCTTGGCTCACACACACACACAGGACTCCCCTGGCCTGGCATGAGGTTGTGCACCCAAGGAGAGCACAGTGGGAATAACTCTGGGGAAGATGTTCCTACATTCCTAGCAGCACCTCTAGCTCTTGGGGATTTACACTGTCCTACACTCCTTGTGATCCTCCTCACCTCAGCTGGGAGGTTTGAAGGCATCATTTTCTCCCCTCGAGGCCTTTGATAAGCCAATACATGAGGACAAGGCCCAAATAAAGGACTAAAGTAACCACAGAAAGCAGCTTGGGGAAGATCAGTGTGTTTGGTGTCAAGAGCAGCAACTCTTCCCTGCCTCTGCTTTCAACTCTGGCTGAGTCCCTTGCTCCCCCCACCCCAGAGATGCCCCCTGAGGGCAGCACTGTCAGCACCAGCCCTGACCTTGCAGGTTCAGACTTTGCATCCTCCAGGCACTGGGAGGCTTCATAGGACCAGTGCAGCTTCTCCATGGCACCTGCAGGTCTGTCCCCACAGCCAGAGCTGGGCCTGGGAAGAGAAGGAGATTCCTGGGTCACAGAGGGGAGCTGAGCAAGTTGGAGAGCAGAGGAAGCAGCAAAAAATATCAGCTGTGGGTCTTCCCATCCCAATCAGCTTCTCCTCCTCCCTGCTGAGCTCAGTCCCTCCCCTGCAGCAGACCTGCAGGGCAGAGACACAAACCCAACCACCTCCCCTGTCCAAGGGAAGGAGCAGGAAGAGCTCAGTCCATTTTCAGCTGGTGGATCAGGGAGAACCCCCTTTTTGCTAATACTGCTCCCAGAACACCATTTTTAGGGCAGGGAAAAGCCCCCTCATGCTCCAAAATCCAGGAGAAAGCAAATTTCACACTGGTTTACACTCACTTTGATGAGTAAAATCCATTGTTGGCTTCTGTGTATTCAGCATAACTGAAAAGGAGAGAGATCAACTTTAGAAAACACCTTTGCTTTGGGTAGTGCTCTACAATTATTTTCTTCTCCATGGAATAAGAGAAGGAAATCCCTAAAACTTCCTAGAATTGCTCCTCAATCCATTTCCTTTTGTGGTTGGGAGGTTGGTTTGGGGTTTGGTTCTTTTTGGGGGATCTCTTGTTGCAAAAGTAAAGAGGTAGGTGGAGGTTGGAGGCCTGCTGAGCCATGGGGTGTGAACCTCTGTGCTGTAAAAACAGAACTTGATACTCAAATTTTCTGGGAGTAAACCCAGAAAATGCAGAAATGACCCAAAAAAATGATTTTTTTTTGTATTGTAGAAGCTAAAGGAAAAAAAAATGGAACAAAAGATCAAACAACTTGCTTGAAGAGGGCACCATTTTCTTTTTCTTCTCCCTTCTTCAGTAAAACTTTAAAGCAACTGCTGCAGTTCTGCAAAGCCCAGATGGACCTGGGCTTTTCCAGCAGGAAATGTCCCCTCAGAGTTTCCCCACACAGCTCAAGAGCAGCAGCTGGTGGTTTGCACAGGGAAGGAGTTTCACACTAACTCTACCTTCCACTGGTGGGATCCAGGGGTGCTCTGGGGGCCCCTCCATCCTGAGGGAGTGGCTCAGACTCTTCCTTTGGAGGCTTGTGACTAGAAACAAAAGGGAAAAGCCAATGAGACATGGCCTGATAGCACTTAAACTGCACCATCCCAAACTAGCCTACTAATATTTAGGTATGAGGAGCCCAAAATGGGGCTGACCCAGTGTATGGAGAGAGGAAGGGTCAGGCTGAGCACAGTGAGCCTGACAGAAGCATCTCCCTGCAGTGAGGTGCTGCCAACCCCTCTGCTCAGGGGGGTGTAGGAACCCTCCAACACTTGTTCTCTGTCTCCTCATGGGCCAGAAAGGTCCTACCACAGCTCCACCAGCCAGAACCCCACCCCATCTTTCACTCCCTGTGTGTCTGTCTGTCCTTCCCTGCCAGTTATTCCCTCTCCAGCTCTAGGGAGCTGCAATAATGAGGCATCCTCTCATTTCCCTGGGAGACTCTGCCTCACCAGGGGACCCAGCTGAGCCCCAGGACAAGGAGCACCCTGTGATCAGTGGCCCTGCAGGGCCAGGCAAGGATGTGTCTATGGGCCACCACAGTAGTGCAGCCTCAAGCACTCTAGACTTTGCTTCAGCCCCAGGTACTGGTTTGGGAACATTTTGAGCTTTATTTTCTCTCTCTCTCTCTCTCTCTCTCTCTCTCCACTGCAAGTTCTGCCTCACTCCTGCAGCTACAGCAGCAGAGCTCTGCCCCTCACTGTGTCCAGCACCCACACCCCAGCCCTTAGGTTCCAAATCAGCTCCTTCTTTCCTGAGTTTTCCTTCACCCAACAGAGGTTTTTACATTTTCAGACCTTCTACAGGTTGCAGAGGACCACAACTGATGTTAGTAGGAGCCACCAGCAGGTTCAACACACCCCTTGTTGGTGGCAGAAGCTCCCCAGGGAACAGCAGTGGGAGGACAGTTGGAGTGGTTAAAAATAAATCCCTTCAAGGAGACTCTTTAGGGACTGAGCCAGAGAGGAGAATCCTTGAGGGAGGTGAAGGAAGAGTGGAGAAAACCAAGTTGCCAGCAGATGATGCTCTTGGAGTGCAGCCCAGGAGCAGGAGCAGGCCTGGAGTGATCCCATCTGCCTGGGAGCAGTGGCAGGCACAGCCTATTGCTGAGCAAAAGGCAGAGTCCCAGCCTGTGCTCAGCACCCCAGAGCAGCCTCCCAGCTCCTCACCTCTCCCCGTGCTGGGGCACAGCTTCAGATGAGGGTTCCCCAGCAGGGGCCTCTCTGTTTGCACCATTCCTGCAAGGAGAACAGCAGGAACAATTAGGTAGGAGGATGAGGGGACAGAATGTGAGGCACAGGGACTCTGTGCCAAGGTGCTTGTTGGGAGCATGCTCCATACAGCACAGGGACTGGGCTGAAGTGGAAGCTTGAGTGGTTTAGGAAGCAGCAGGGTCTGCAGGTTTTGGGCTCATATTCTCCTCAGAAAGGACCCTGTTCAAGCTGTGGGAGGCTCACAGCTCCCATCTGGGCACCTTTCCTCCCACAAGGCTGATGCTTTTTGGGTGGTGCTGCTTTCCTAGATTCCCTGTGCTACAGCATGGAGTGTTCCAGGACTGCACCATGCCCAGAATGATCCCATGGAGCTGGGGAAACACCAGCAAGCCCTCCAGAGCCACAGGGCCCTGCAGCAGAGCTGGAGGGTGATGCAGGGCTAACAGATCTACCTGACTTCAGCAGAAGTGGAGACCCTCTCTGGAGCATCACTCAAGGATGTGGTAGTTGGGCTCTTGCTGCCTGTCTCAGGGCTGCAAGAGAAGGCAAAGAAAGAAATGACTCCTGAAGAAAGCAGCTCCCCCACCAGTATTCCTGCACTGGAGTGTTCCTTTGTGGCAACAAATGGGAAACAAACTCACTGGTTCCAACACACCCACTCAAAGGCAGAAGCAATTTTGAAGGGAAATCCACTGACATCAGCAGGACTATCTCCCTTCTACACCCACAGGATAAAACCAGCAGGACAAGGTCAGCACCCAAAGCAGCCTCAACCTTTTTTTTTTACAGTCTCAACCTTTTTTTGACAGCCTCAACCTTTTTTTTTACAGTCTCAACCTTTTTTTTTTACAGTCTCAACCTTCTTTTACAGCCTCAACCTTTTTTTTTTACACTGTAGTTATGAATTCAGCCAAATGGACAAAGTGGAAAGCAACCGAAAATCATTTCCCCTGCCTGGTGTTCATGAGTTCAGCACGTTTGGGGTTTTCCCTTTCAGGTTGGAGCACTCCTCTCAGGATGTTGTCAGATCCTTGCAGGGCTTTGGGTCTGAAATCTCTGTTAACACAACTGTCTGCACCTCAGGAAAGTCTCCCATGACAAATCTGCTGCATTTCCCCTCCCACAAATCTCAGCCCTGCAGCTACACGTGGGCTGATAGGGCCACAGAAAGGTGCCCAAGACACCCTGGCTGTGCTGTAACACTCACCTGGAGGAGGACACTGCTGCTGGCTTTGGCTCCTGCCAGGGAGACCCACTGGTGGCTTTTCTTAGTCCATTAGGACTGTAAAAAACACCCAAACAAGTCACAAAGCATTAAAGAGAGAAGATTTTCTAGGTGCCTTCTCCTCTGGGGGCACATCCTGCTTCCTGGCCCACAGCTCTTGTGTCTGTCCCTGGGCAGTGAGACCAAACTGACTGACACACAGTTGTCCCTGGGTCACTGGTGTGACCAGTCTCTGTCTTTCAGCTGAAATACCTGCTCTCTAGGCACTGCCTTTTCCTCCTGAAAGCAGCTGGAGCTGTTCCTGCCCCTGGTGTTTGAGTCTGCACTAAACCCCAACCTCCCCAGCTGTAGGGATCCCAGCCCAGGGCACTCCCAACACCAACTTCACCACGTGTAACACGTGAGGAAAGGAGGGTCACTGCTGCCCAGCCCTGCCACAAACCTGCACAAGGCCACAGACCCACTACCAAAATTCATGAGGCAGCTCCTCCAGCCTGAAAATAGAGCACTTGGGGCTGAAAGGCCCCATTTATTGGCCTCCCTGCTGGGCCCACTGAGGCCCAGAGTGGCAGAGAAGCTAATAATGCTGCTGCCTGGCACAGAGCCACCCCTTGGAGCAGGAGCAGGGAGCTGAATCCCAAATTAAATGAAGCTGCTTGAAAATAGAGAAGGATTCTCCCTCCTAGGGCAAAGATTTCCATTCCAGCCAAACGTTTCTGGGGACTGGTCTTGCTCAGCCCCACGCCACGTGCCAGCTCTGCTCCTGACTAAAGGGGGGAGCCCCCCCAGCCCCTGGGCACCAGAGCCAGCCTGTCCCAGGTCTCACACACCACAGCAAGAGCTCCCCAGCTTCTCTGTCACAGCTCCACACGTGCTGGGGCTTCACAGGAGCTCCTGAGAGGGGCTGGGGGCTTAAAAAGAGGCCAAGGCTTCCCATCGAAGCAAAGATCAATTTAAAGGTAATGAGCCTCTCAAACCTCTCTGGTCACACCAATCTCTTGCCATTGCACTAAAATAATTAAATCTGGAGCCTAACGAAGGCAGAGAGCTGGCTCAGGGGGCTGGAATAGGAGACAGTGAGGATTTCATGGCCTGGGGATGGGGTCAGTTCACGTGGCTGAGCTCACTGGTAAAAGGAAATTGTGGCTCTCTGCTGGCTGCTCTGACTCCTCCCAGGAGCTGGATTTCCAGGGGTGCTGCCAGGCTCATTCCTGGGGCACCTGAGCACCTTGGAATCATGGAATTGTTTAGATTGGAAAAGACTTTTAAGCTTCTGGAGTCCAACCCTTCCCCAGCACTGCCAGGTCCCCACTGCCCCGTGTCCCTCACCCCACATCTCCACGGCTTGGGAACCCCTCCAGGGGTGGGGACTCCACCACTGCCCTGGGCAGCCTGGCACAGCCCTGGGCAACCCTCCAGGGCAAGAAATTGTTCCTCAGGGACAACCTCAACCTCCCCTGGGGCAATTTGAGACCATTTTTTCCAGTCACCCCCAGGGCTGTCACTCTTTATGGTCCCTCTGCCTGCCCGTTGGGTTCACCCACTCCACCAATGTCATTTTTGTTTTTCATTTGGATCTTTCCCTTTTTTCCTGAAATAAAAGGGCAATTGGGTTTTTCTGAGAAGTGTTTTTTGAGAAACCTTCCAGGGTGAGGTGAATACCTGTTGCCATCTGCTGTTGACCCACAGGAACCAGACACAGTCAGACTCCTCCTCTGCTGCCCTTCCTCTTCCTCTATCTCAATCCTTTTAAGAGGCAAAAAGAGAGACAAATATCACCCTGCTTCCAAGTGCCCTGCTAGCCAACCCAGGCACCACATTCTAGTTTCCCCTCAAGCTGTGCTTCCCTGGGAGGCAGATTCCTGCTCCTCATCCTCCCTGTGCTCTGCTACTGGTGAGCACCTCAGCTGGCTGCAGGAGGGGAGATCTCCAGCTCCAACCAGCAGCTCTTGGCTGTCACAGTCCCTTCCTAAATAGCATCAGTTGAACACTTAAATT
>NW_008583633.1:0-1494 GCF_000691845.1 Merops nubicus | reverse complement strand
TCCCTACAGCACTGACTGCTTTAGGAGTGGAGTGCCTGCAGGCTGAGCAGAGTTCACCCCCCTGGGGGGAGCCTCCTGCCCTGGAAGAGAGGCAGGGAACACCACTCCCCTCCTTTCAGGTTCTCCAGAAGTCCAAAGCATCATCCTTGGTGTTCACCACCCTGTGGGCTCTCAAAAGCCAGCGTGACCCAAACCTTTCTAAGGGGAGTGTCCCTTCAAGTGTCCCTCCCTCTCCTCTGAGACACGAGGACACCTCCAGCCCCAGCATTTCACCACTGCCCTGGCCCAGCAGCTGGAGGCACAACCCCAGCAGAACCCCCAGGAGGTTGGTGACCTACCTCTTGGCAAACAAAGGTGGAAAATCTTGTGTTGGGCTGCTGCAAAGGATGCATAAAGGCAACAGTTAGGAGTCTGGAGGTGAGGACACACCTCGGGCAGGGGCAGCTCCCACAGAGACTGCCCCACCACTGCCCCCTGTGCTGCCAGGACATGTGGGTCATGGCACAACACCCGGGTGGGGCTGGCAGGGACCTGCCCTAGACCTGGGCAAATTACAGAGCAGAAAGAGGAAGAGCAGCTCGTGAGGACCTGGGAAGTAAAGAAGATTCCCCAAAGGGCCTTTTTAATTGCACACTTTCCTGCTGGGTGTTTGGTTTCCTGCACACAAAGCTGGCTCCTCTTGTGCCACCCCAGAGTTCTGTCAAGAGGAAGAGGATTTCCAGTGAAAGCAAGCTGCAGGAAGCCACCAACGTGGGCTCCTGGGAGAGCAGAGACCTTGGCAACCTGCTGTTGTTTCCCCCCCAGGGCAGGGATGGGCAGCAGAGCCTTGGACACCAACAGCTCCCACACACCCTTCCCCATGCCTGTCACACAGCCCCAAGTTTCTGCTGTGCTCTTTTTCCACACAGATGTGTTTTGGGCTCTTGTAAAGGTAACTAGTGTTCAAACAGGCTACAGGGAAACCCTGTGGCAAAAAAAAACCTGACCCACAGTGGGTGCAGTTGAGGATTGTTCTGATTTCCCCCTTGCAGGCAACAGAGCTGGAGTGAGTGGTGTTAAGAACTGAAGGTGGAGCTCTGATTGTTCCAGGGAATTCAGGGAGTTTGGGGCTGTCTTGGCTTTTCTGTTCCTGCATTCTCACCCCTCTCCATGAGGAAGCTTTCCCAAGATTTTTGGGAGGATATTTCCAGCTCTGCAGATATCCACAGCACTTCCAGAGAGACTTTAGGAGTGGAGTGCAGCTACGTCTGCTCCAGAGGCTGGGAAGGTTCCCATCCCCTTCAGAGGGCCTTGGGTGAGGCCACCAGCCCTGTGAGGCCACCTTGCACAGCCTGCCCCCCATCTCCTGCCCCACACTGCCTTGCTGAACTCACCCATTGCTTTTCTTGGCTGCTGAGAGGACGTAGGCACGTTCCTTGCTGGCACTGTGCCTCAGGACACTGTTGGCTGCCTCTGTCCTGGAGGGGGAAGGAAATAAAGGGGGAGGGGGAAGGA
>NW_008583632.1:0-35409 GCF_000691845.1 Merops nubicus | reverse complement strand
GTCGTCAGCAAACTTGCTGAGGGTTTACATCAGTGACTGCCCTGTTGAGAGGCTACAGCCCTGCCCCCAGCCCCTTCACCAGCTCGTACATGATAACATTGCTGCCAAGTACTTATCATTCATTTCAAAAGAAATTAAGTGCCCTTCAGTTACTTTGCATGTGAGGGCAGTAATTCCCTGCTAGTGGATGGTAGCGTAGAGCAGACCCACAGCATCTTGCCCAGGTGCTCTGGCTCAGTCAGCAGGAGCACATCTGCTTATAACCACTCCTGTCACTTTAAAGGCAGTTAAAGGCTCAAGAGTTCTCGTTTATTTGCATCTGAGTTTAAATTTCTGTGACAAGTTTTGTCACCAAGGCTTCACAGCCCTACAAATGATAATGAAAAATGCTGTACTGGGACAGAGCTCTAAGAATTATCAGATATTTCATTTAGATTTTTATGCCAGACAACATGATAACTTACATCACATAAAGGCAGACTGAAAAGCATTGTACTTTTTCTTTCCTTCACAGTAGTTTCAATTTTCCTAGGGAGAGTTCTGAACTAAAAGACAGGAAAAGGTCATAATAGTTGTGCTTTTAAGAAGCCAAAACAATACCTTTTTTGATACTTGGTAGATAGGTTGTCAGCTATACACATGGTTTTCATAGCTTGCTCACAGCTTCACTCACTGCATATACATAATCATACATTATTTATTTATGGTTCTCCATGTCTCTCTGCTCCATCTGACAGATATTTCCTACTTGCTTTTGTGTCTTGTACTTATCTACATTCTGCAGAAGAAACAATTAACCCAAGTGATTTTACCAGAACAGCAACTCTCTGCTTTATTTTATCTTAGCAGAATTCAATTCAGATAGATGCATTTATCCTGTCTCTAAGTTGAACAGAAGAGAAAGAATCATGGCTTTAATCTGTTTGCTTTTACAATGAAAACTCAGGGCTCTTAGCTTTTTTTTCTGTGTTGAAATTCTGCATGGTTAAACAACAATTAAAAGGGAGATTAAAAATTAAGACAACAAAGAAGTATGTTTATAG
Source organism: Merops nubicus (assembly GCF_000691845.1). NCBI lineage: Eukaryota > Metazoa > Chordata > Aves > Coraciiformes > Meropidae > Merops > Merops nubicus. Next base: position 34,366 of record NW_008583632.1, on the reverse strand, counting down.
AAACTGGCCTGCTAGATGTCCAGTGTAAAGTGTGGAAAGACTGCAGAACCTAAACCTAACAAAAATGTATTTCACAAGCCGATACATTTAATGGAAGTCAAATACTTCCACAGGAAAATACAGTGTGGAAGAGAGTAAGTGGAGATGCATAGTCCTTGGAGTTAGCTCACTGCATAGCTAATTTATATAGATAGCCTCAGATGTATCTTCTCAAGGAGCCAAATCTATGCTCCTGAGAATCCAGCTTTGTCCTCAGCAGGACAAAGTTCAGTGAACTGCTATAATCTATACAAGAAAATAAGCTTGGCTGGGAAAAAACTTGGAAGGCTTCCTTTGTGGGAAGTACTGAGATGAAAGACTTATTTTGCAGAAGCATTTTAAATCCTTCAAAAGAACAGGCACAGCAAGAGGGGAAGAACACAGACATTATTTACTGGCAAGTCAGTAACACAGAAGAATGTCAAATATTAGTACAAACATAGAAGTCACACCTACTAAATTACAACACATGGTGATGGCTGGACTACTGAGAATTTTTTTTAGAGAGAAAGCGTGTTGCAGACTTCAGCCAAACTCTTCCTCCTCACTCCAAGGCAAGAGAAATATCCTAGCACTGTGTAACTGCCACGTTTGCTGAGTGCAGGATAAGCCACGGACAAAGGGGAATGCAAACATGATTCAGAGAGTTGCTGCTTAATGTCCCCTCATGCCCCGGGAGGACGGACACTGGAGAGGAATTGTGTTGTGCAGCATGACCGAATGCTTCTTCTGGTGTTGCAAAATCCAAAGTAGACATTTGAATTTGCTATCTATCACTGCTTTGGAGCAACTCCTCCATCTGTTTGATTGGAAGATAAGAATGTGCGTGTGTATGCATGCACACGTAAGATCCCTTTCATCATGGGGTGAGCTCTGCTAAGATGTGATCTAACCTGAATTGCAATGTTAAAATCTGCAGCCTCCCTACCTTCATTATGTCTCTTTTTTAGAATTTGAGACTTTGTCTTTTGACACATATTCAAGAGTCTTTGTGCTACGCTTTTTTCCATTTGCTTTTCAGATTTCTGAGGTACAGTAATTGCCTGTTTTGTCTCTTAAATACTTAAATTTAGAAATTTTAATGAATACCTAAAACATTTTTAAAGAGTATAGACATGCCTGTGCTTGCATCTGTCTTCCAATTTTCTGGGTTGCACTCCAGTAAGAGCAGGATTAAGGTCTTCAAGGAACAGGACTGATTAAACTTAAAACTTTTTTGTTTATTCCTCTCCTTTCTTAATCTAACAAAACCTTTAAATCCTGTACTAGACACATGGAATAGATCAAGAGAGAAAAAAGAACAAAAAGAAAAGAGTATGATAATGTGTTTTTGAGCAATTTTAAATGTTTTAATTCAGAGGCAAAATGGGGAGATTTTTAGCTCAGTACCACCTTGTGCACTGAGTAAATGCTCGACACCCAGGCAGCGAATTCCACTTGCTGCTTGGGAAGCCAAGATACTTCTGCTGTCCTAAAACACAAAAATTTGATTTCTCAGTTTGCTGGAGAAGAGAGGGATGAGGCTGAACTGTTGGCCTAGCTTGTCATCTCCATAAGGAAGGAAGCACATGAAAGGGTGAAAGGAAATCCACCAGAATGCAGCAGCTGGTGCAACGCCATTAGATCGTCATTTTCATGAGGCTGACAGCAGGCCAGGAAACTACAAAATGGCAGAGACTGGGACTAGCTGAAACAGGCTGTACACTGTCGACAATTGTATTTTCCATGGCAGTGCTGCCTACACCAATACAGATTGAAAAAAAATACCAGCATGAATAATGTCAAGAAAAAAATGTTGAAGTGATAGCTTTAGAGGCAACTAAATGCTACTGTTTAATCAACTGTATAGAAAGAAAATTTAAACGAGGGAAATCACAAAGCTTGAGGACACCAGCAGTAAGTAAACATTGCTGCTGAAGATTTAGTACTAAATTCTGCCTGATTTATGCATTTATCGAATGCTGTGCCATTGCCAATGTGAAATGATGAGACAGAACAGTTAAGCATCAAGGGAAAACCAGATAAAATGAAAAAAAAAAAACCAAAACCATTAACAAAGAGGGCTAGCACTAAGATTCTATATTGATGACAGAAGGAACATTGTGTAAACATGAACAGAACACTACCTGTAGCTACTTAATCTTCATGGCAGTTCTTTTAAAGAAATAACAACTGATAGAAAAGTAATAGGTCAAAGATTAAAGAAAGAATGTTCTAAGGTTAAAAACCCAAATGGTACAGAAAATAATTTAGTTGTCTGTAAATATGAAATATGAGTGATGAGGATGAATGAAAAATGACTGAGGCTAGCTGGAGAAAGGAATAGACCTAACAGCTCACTCATTAAAACTTAAGCAGTTTCTTTTAAATCTCAAGGACAAGTTTTTCTATAGAACATGTGGCTGAATTTAATTAAGCTAGTAATGCTACAACTTTTTGTTGCTATTAAGACTTTTCTAATATGAACAAAATAAAACAAATGTATTCCCTGGAATTTGTAAATGGCCAAGAACAGAAGACTAAAAACTAACAAGAGCACTACTGACCATTTTAGCACAATGATTCAAGAGTTACCCACGGCTGCTGGGCACAAGTAGCACAGAGAGGTGGAAAGCACAGCACAAAAATGCATCTTGTGCCTACATTACGAATTGCCAAGGCATCTCTCCCCATAACAGCAAGCCATGCTATGGGAAAAAGGAGGATCTTTTGCCTCATAGTAGTGCCATAAATGACTTTTACATGCTAAAGCATCGACTTGCTTTCCAGCATTTGTCTCATGTAGGTTGACCTTCCTCCTTGATAGAGCTTTCCAGCTTCCTTGTGACCGTTTCATTATTCAGTCAAATACAAACATTAGAAAAATTACAAAATTTAATAAAACAGTAAACTAAGTTAGCCAGCTATGACCGTACCTCTGAATTGCACTACAGGCTTAGCTTGCTTCACATGCAACTCAAAAGCTTGGTGTGAATCTGCTGTAGCAGTACGACTTGCTGGGAAAGTTGCTACTGAAGTGCCACTCCAAGAACCATCTGCAACCAGATGGCTTCAGTGACAGTATTTGAGTTTGCAAAGTGTTATGGGAATGTAAGGAGGAATTATGTGAATATGTGTATTACAAAAAAAACATCCATGTTTCAGTTACTTGCACTACAGTCGTTATCACAGGTAAATTGCATTTCCTTCAGAAGTTATGCATAGGTAGTTCAAAGCACGTATTAAAGATAACAAATAATAGAAAACTATAAAGAGAAGGGAAAATATATTAAAACTTCTTTCTTATTTGCTCTGTAGTTGGTGTGTATAGGGCACTAGAAGCAGGTGTTTCCAGATTGTTGATATTATAAATTTTCTTCTTATTTGATATGCATACACATAATTTAAAGCAAACTAGCTTAATTTGGGAACTAAATATTAAAGGAATATTCCATAGGGAGTAATTTGTCCCTTGTCATTCCTCAGCTACAGACTTTATCAAGTACCGTCCCTAGAGAAATTCATAGTATAAAGAATGTGTGTTGCTAGATTAAAAAAACAGTGTAATACATTCACAACAGCAATTCATAATGTTTTTGTTTGTTTTTTTTTTGTTTTTCTTTGCAAAACCTGCCATACATACTCTTCAGTGGGCAATGGTACAAATTAAACTATGATACTGTTACCCCAAAGCTTTACTTAGTTTGCTGCTGATTTACAGTAGCATAAACTCAAACAACTTACAAACCAGCATATCCTGCTGTGTTTTTAAATAACTAGCACACTTCTGTGAAATTTATTGCACACCACTTATTTTGTTCTTCCCGTTTAGACATCATAGGAGCAGTTCATGATAATCTAAGAAAATTACTATCTTCTTCAATGACAAATGTAAATAGGTGAATGAATTACTATTTATACTCACTTGATATAATACGGCACTTTGTTTGGTGAGATTGCCCTCTCCCAGGGGCCTTGGACAGAAGCTGTTAACAACAAACAAACAGATAAATAAATAACTGCACACATACATTCATACATACAAACATACCTAGAAGAGAAACATGGAGGTCAAGTTCAAAGCAAACAGAGAAGACAACGTTAATCTCTAGAATTACGATTTTACACTCGGCCACACTGATAGAGGTCTGTTTGCTCAGTTGCCTGTGAAGGCAGAAGGATTAACCTGCTGTTCTGAAATTTATGTCCTAATCTGAGAGAAATTAAACTCATTCAGTTGCTAAGATAAATACAAAAATCCGTCCTTGACTACTAAGCTTACAGAACAGATATGGAGCAACCTAACTTTCTGGCGTGTTCTTTTATAGGGTTCCTCCTGGTAATGTATTTGACTGGGTTTTCTTAATTTTCTTTCTCTGTGTGGTCAGTGCTTCTTTCCATCCTTTCAGGAACAGAGTTACGAGCTTGTTTACCTTTTATGTTGAGTGAAGTTACACTGAGAGACCATCTAGGTATTTTGTGTATTCTCTTATTGACTTATTCTAAAAGGGGAATAATTTTATTTCTCCACTTTACTAACTGTGTCCTTTTGACTTCCAATAACAGCAAATAATGGAGAAAATGACAGTGCGATCACAAGAAATACAGAGGAAATGACATTACCTGCTCCTGGTTATCAAATTCTTAAATGTCAACATCAACTTACAATACAATGAAAATATTTTGTAACAAAATGTTTTATAAAAGTCATTGTTGGCAAAACAATTGTAAATTATTTTTTATGTAAGATTTTATTAGAGGCAGACATAACTTACAGTTTAGGTCATAATCAGAAAAAAACATTTTTTATTAAGAGTTTGTTATCTGTCAAAGAAGCAAGAATTTTCAAAGCAAGAATTTTCTTTTGTAATATAATAATTAAAAAAAGAAAATATATGAAAAGTGATCTAATGAGAAAAAAAAGGGCCGGTTTGCTTCACCCAGTGTAACATTTCTTTTTAGTGACCCCTGCTGTTCACAAAGAAAAATAATTGCTACCAAGTAATTAGCTACTTGGTTTTTCAGCCTTGAGTATTTTCTGTCCCTCTCTTATTCAAAATTCCTTAAAAACGCCACTCCCAAGCTGCAGGTACTTTAACAAACTCATCAAATCACAATCCATACAAATAAAAATGACCAATTTACACCCTTCATATATGCTGTACTGGAATTGTTAGCCTGATTCACAGAAGTCAGTCTGCAGAATGAAATACATTGCACCTCTCTCACCCACACACTGGAGTGCAGAAAAGAGTTGGAGGAAAGATGAAATGTGCTTATAAAAGGGCCTGTATAGGGAGGTCTTGCTATTTTGGTAGTGTTGCAGGCACATGAAGTGTGAAGAAGGGCTAGAAGGTGACAACAGAACCCACAGAGAGGAGATATAGCTGATAGGAAGTTGAAGCCATCCTAGATGCTCTGAAATGGAGAAGGGAAAGCAGCTGGGAACAGGTAACAGGCTGGGACGTGGGACAGGGGGTTTCATGTACATTTCAGACAATGCTGAGAAGCTAGGGAAAGGAAAGAATATGGTGGGAAGAAATATGAATGTGAAATAATAAAAATGATTATTTTTTGCAAAACCAGAAAAAAAAGAAATAATCTGGATTTAGATTGCTGCCAATCTGAACAGCAATCCTGCCAATCCTCGGTGGCCAAGGAGTTATGCAAAGCCTACCACAGCATCTCCATAGGTCTTGCTGTTTTCTTCAGCCCTCAACTAACCATCTGTAGCTAAGCTGAGCATATTGCTTTCCTATTGCTTACACTCACACAGCTTTGCCTTCTTTAAAAAAAGAAAGACGAAATTAAATTGCCAAGGTATGAATCATGAAAACAGGTACCTCTCAAAGTGTTCAAGAAACACAGAATTTTAATGACAGCGTTAGATCTCATGGAAAAATATCATGCTGCACAGCAACTGAAGTCTGTATCATGACCCACACATACAAGAGCAGAGAACTGCATGTGTATTTCATATACAAACACCCAAATACACACATAAGGCCAAACGCTCCTTCTTGGAGCAGGGGCTGTGGCTTTGTTCAATGTTTGTAGACCGTGCAGCCAGAGAGCTGGGAAGCCCGTGGCTGCTGTGCATTGAGCTGCTCCTTTCGGTACCACAAGCTGCAGCTTGTAAGATACACATGGCTTCTCAGTTTCTGTGTACTGATACAGCCTCAAATGATGTAAAGATGCAATCTGTTAAATGATTTATAGGAATGCAAAAAGTATCAAAAATAGTATATCACGTAATGTTTTGATGCTAAGTACCTTAAAATAAGGGAACATGTCTTACTTTTGAACCTATTTTTAGGTTCATACAAAACTTAACCATGATGCTTAATTGTTCTATTGGTGAGAATGTAACTGCTATAAATGTAATTTTGATGATTGATCCAATATTCTCCGTCATCTAGAAGGGGGTAGGAAACTGAAGCCAAGCAGTTAAACATACATCACAATTTCATTTTACACTATCAATTATGTGATTTCTTTGTTTGTTTTCATTCAGTAATACTAACCTGTGTGCTAATATGTGGTTCATCAAGTAGTTTTAAAATTCCTACTCAGTGACAATGATAAGGTTTCTTACCCATGAGAACTGGTATGATCCAAGGACTAAGTTGAACACGATTACACTTTTAATAATTATATAAACAAATTATATATTTGCATAATATATATTTACAATGATAAATTTTGAAAATAAAATACATTTCAGTGTTAACTAAAAATTGACCTTGTTACATATTTCTCTCCCAAAATATCATTACTATTCCCAAGCTACAGTTCTTCTACTTTAAGGTTTGATTTTAATTCAATACCTAAAGGACAGAATAGATCGCTGCATATTTTTCTGAAAGGTGTATTTCTTCTGTTGCTTCTGAATTAATCTGGGTAAGAGCTTTGCAGTCATAACTCATTATTGTAGAATCTTACAGATGATAGTGTTCTTGATACAGTAGAAGAGGAACAAATACTTTGCTTTCATGAGAACTAAGTGCTTTAGGAATAGCAAACAATTCAGTGATGTTCTGCATAATTGGATATAGTGTTTCTTCAAGAGATTGCAGCAAAGCTGTCTATAATATACTTTTGATTTCCTGGATGATTCTAGCCTTGCATAAATTTGAGTTGACAAAATATGCAGTACTTTTGACAGCTATGCTAAGAGAATAATAATTTCATTTTTGGCAGAAGCCCAGAAGCTGAGAACAGCTGTTTCTTATGTCTGGTTACCAGTACAGGTTTACTATCCATTACAAAGCTAGTGCAGGTAATGGATATATATATATTAAATTCCTGGTTAAGACCATTTTAGTAGTCCATCTAAAACTTTATATGACACTCTAGTATCCAGCACTCAAGAAGCAGATGTTTTCCTGTTTCCTAAGTGTAATCCAGAAATGTTTTATTGTTCTAGCTTGCACAGCACAAGAACCCATTACCCAGCTACTTGCAAAGCTGCTGACTGAAATTAAACACTACAACAAACTATGGGGCATTTTAAGAGCAAATTGAGTTTTCCCTGTACTTCATTTGCACTGATACACCTTTCAATGGTTACTTAATTTGAGAGCTGTATTTCTTTCTGTTGGTGTGCTTACATCTGAGACTTGCTTTGCCTGTTCAACTTAAGTGAACATGGTTCTTAACAGTAAGCCTACATCCTTATTTGTTTGCAGAATGTGTAATGAAAGGGTGGTATGCTGGTGCTCTGAACTTCAGCAGTGTTTTAATCAATGCAGGGATCTGAATGAAATATTAAACAAGCTGATAGTATAATTTTATTTCTGTTGATATTACAAAAAATAATCTGATAAATATTTCACTTTAGGACTACAAACGTAATGAAAAATACACATGTTTACTACTAGTAAACTATTTCTCCTCCAGCTATTCAAAGAGTATGTCCACATTTAAAAGTTACTCTCAGTGGTCCTTATTTACATAGTCAGCACACACTTCTAGTCATTATATAATAGCATGAGTGCACATTTTCAGTTGTAAATATAGACAAAATCTCTTGATTCTTATTTGTCACAGGGGGAAGGATTGGGAAACAGTTTTAAGACAGAAATCACAAAGTAGCACAGCCTAGTGCCCATACACCATTACACATACCTTCTCAATTGTTTTCTCAGACACTTTTATACTCACAACTAAGACTTGCACTACCTGTGTGGTATCCATAGCAGCTGTAACTCAACAAGGTTCTTAATTCTGTTCACATTTTAATAATAATAATAATGATTCACCAATTCAGCCTAGGAACTCCACCTGCATGACTTAAGTTGTTCCATCTAGTATTATCATCATTAGTACCTTTATGCAAACGTAGAGCCAGGAAATTATTTATTCACATGAGGTTTGTTTTCACACCATATATTTTCACTGCAGCAAGGTATGGAGTTAGTGACTTCAGAAAGAGCCAGGCAGGGAGGATGAAAAAGCAAGAATATGTGTATCTGGAAAGACTCTGATTCCCCAAGAATTGGAAGTTCTCATCTGTGTAAGGTACCACAACCTTTCAAGAATGCACTGAGTACTATTTCTGTTGTTTTCAAATTATATCACTTAAATGAGAAACCAGTGCTCTTCACGGACTGTAAAGAGCTTATGCTTCTCTTCCCGAGAGAACATGCTAAAGCAATGTTTCCCCTCCATAATCAGTTCATGATATATGCTGTCAGGATGCCATCTCCAATACATATGCCTGCATGACAGTGGCACAATAGAAGCGTTTGCATAATCGATGAGTTCTTTGAGATACTTGGCAACAAATGTCAGTATACATCTGTAAAATGATTCCTCTCCTCTGCCCCCCAGTTTATAGAAAATTGATTTCTAAATTATATGCATTTATTATTGTACCAGGTGAAACCAAAGAACAATCAGGTTGTGTTGTGAAGCACTGAGGTCTAAAGCCGCACTGTGTAGTAGAGAAACTGATGTCAGAATACATCAGCTTCACAATTTAGAAGCTGCAAGGCAGAAACATCAATCAAAACCTGTCTTCCATAAGGACTACACAGCATGGGGTCTATTCTGCTCCAAGCCCCAGTTCGTGGTGCTGCACACGTGGATGGTTTTGTAGGCATTTTGGAGATAGAGGGCTTCTTCTCAGCTCAGATTCTGCTGTTCCTAAACCCAAGCCAACACTCGCTGCTTCCCTGCAACATCAGCAACTCCTAGCAGCACTGCAGGTCGCCATAGCACACATGCAGACATTTACTGAATATATAATTTTCAGAACACTTCTAACCAATTTGAAGAAGAGACTAGAAGTAAATATAAGTTCAGCACATGATCAGGGCCAATTACAATGAGGGTCATTTTACAAACCTTTCTATGCTGCTTTCCTGCTTGGAATCTTTATGGACAAGTTAAGATTTTTCACCTGCAGACTAGTGTTGATATTAAATGATAAGACCTAAATAATGCATACCTTTAATCATGAACAGTGTTTCCAGAAATTTCCAAATGCCATTTGCAATATGAAATGTAAAATCCATGCTCATTTTCTTAAATGTCACACTATTGTAAAATGGCAAAAAAATACAAGTATTTACTTGTTTAATAAATACTGTATGAAATATAACAAAGTAATATAGTCTGTGTTGATCTACATATCTCATTACAGGTAATTCATTTTGTTAATTGCTGTTTCACTCATCACAGAATCACAGAATGTCAGGGGTTGAAAGGGACCTCTGGAGATCATCGAGTACAACCCCCCTGCCAGAGCAGAACCATCTAGTCTAGGGCAGGTCACACAGGAACGCATCCAGATGGGTTGTAAAAGTCTCCAAGGAAGGAGACTCTACAACCTCCCTGGGGAGCCTGTTCCAGAGCTCTGGAACCCTTACAGTAAAGAAGTTCTTCCTCATCTTGAGGTGGAACTTCCTGTGCTCCAGCTTGTATCCATTGCCCCGTGTCCTGTCGCAGGGCATAAGTGAGAAGAGGTTGCCCTTTTCTTCCTGACACCCAGCCGGCCTATATTTATACATGTTAATTAGATCCCCCCTCAGTCTTCTCTTCTCCAGACTAAAAAGCCCCAGGTCTCTCAGCCTCTCCTCACAGGGCAGGTGTTCCAGTCCCCCAGTCATGCTTATAGCCCTCTGCTGGACTCTCTCCAGTAGATCTCTGTCCCTCTTGAAATGGGGAGCCCAGAACTGGACACAACACTCCAGGTGAGGTCTCACCAGGGCAGAGTAGAAGGGGAGCAGGACCTCCCTTGTTCTGCTGCATACACTTTTCTTAATGCATCCCAGGATCCCATTGGCCTTCCTGGCCACAAGGGCACACTGCTGTCCCGTGGACAACTTGTCCACCAGGACTCCAAATCCCTGTGGAGAGGGACTCTAAAGGCCCTCTCCACAGAGCTATTCTCTAGCAGATCACCTCCTAACCTGTACTGGTGCATTCTATTCCTCCTGCCCAGGTGCAGGACTCTGCACTTATTCTTGTTGAACCTCATTAGACTCCTCTTTGCCTAGCTCTCCAGTCTGTCTGAATCTCTTCTGCTCTTAAAAATAAAATCTCTAAAACTGGCTCATCAAATGAGGTCATAAAATGTCCTAATCAAATTGGTGTCATTTCTATGCAAATGGAATAAAATAAATAGAAAAAAAAAAAATATTTGGTAAATATTCCCAATCTCACATAGCAAAATGTAAGAGAAAAATTGTAATTACTTGATAGAGAATGTACCTATTGTACCACAGGTTAGGAGTCTGCAGAGAGAGGAATGTCCTGAACTGAACACAATGTGTATCTTGTGAAAACATGGGTGCATACTTAAATGCATCACAGTTTAATTCTGCAATGTAAAAGATGAAGTAGTTTTTGCTTAAGCTTCACAGTTCCCACGTTACTCAAAAAGAGATTATAAAATACTGGGGGGAAGATTCTATCTTAGCAACATGCTAATTGCAATAGTGAATAAAACTATAATAAAAAAAAAACTATAACTCACCTTTTGAATCTCATTAAGGGTAAAAAGTAGTATTTGATTACTTGCAAATTATTTAGCATTGCAGGATATAGGATTGTCTAACAACAAAGAATAAAACTGCTGGGGGGAAAAAAAAAAAACCAAACACTAAGAAAAAAACCCCCTCTGCTTTAAAATAAATACCATACAGCATTTTGAAATTGATGACAAATTAAAATCAAGAACAGGAGAAAGGGATTTGCAATGAATGACTTTTAAAAAAAAATTCCTTAGAATGGTACTTATTAAAGCTTTTTTTTTTCCCCCCCACAAACACAGGATATTAATTATAAGGAAAAATATCTTCCAGGTGAAGAAATGGAGATAACATCATCATTTGAAAAACAACTTCATAATTTTATTCAGAAATTTTATCCCAATGTATTATAGTGGAAAGAATCACTTAGTGCAAAAGCGCAGGGAAGAGGAAAACATAGGTATAAACCTGGAATTCCATAAATCCTATTCCACTGTCAATCAAATATATTACTAAGATTTATTGAGAGATTCTCCGTGGTTTTCCCAAGAAGAAAATATAATAGAAGAATGAAAGCCCAGAAGGGAAGGACTGGTCATCATATGACCTGATGACATATTTTCAATGTAAAAATAATTCTACTAATTTTATTCCAAAAGTAAGAATAGAGAGATTCTCTCTAAATATGCCAATGCTATTATTTCTCTTAAAATCCTTTAGGAGTCTGGCAAAGGCTAGTTCTGACTAAAGTTGTAGCTATGGTCGCAATGTTCTAAATAGTGTAGAAATGGACTGGAGACATTTTCCCCTATTTTAAACCTGATTTACCCATCATACAAATCTTGATGTTGAATTGGTGTCCACTTCTGCTATAAATTCAACAGGATAATAACAGCAGTAAGACCTGTGAGCTTTTTTTGTTGGTACTTTAATAGTTTTTTCATTTTTCAGAAGCACATGCCGACATTTTGCATTTATATGAAAGTAAAAAAGGTTTTCTTAGCAATCAGGTTCCTCTAGCTAATATGACCATATTTAAATGCAATAATAAAATCCCTCTGCTTCTAGAGAGTTTTCAGAGTTAGGCTTATTCCTTTGTGACCACTTGTCCTCTGTTTTTACCTTACTATCTGCTCATATTTTCTATTCAAAACATTCAATGTGATATCTAAAAATATGAAAGTGCATGTCCTAAAGATATGGATAAATGGTCATGGTCTTCAATATCTGTATGTCAAAAGTGGGATCTGGAAGACAATATAATGTATGCAGTGAGAGATAAGAGAAAGATACAGCTGTTAGCGCTGGAAAGTAATCTATCAGGTAGATGGGTAGTGACCTAAGAGTTCTACAGCCCTGTCATTTTTAGAGTCAGATGTCTTAATTAGCAGAACTTGCCCTTTCAAAGGCATCTGCCTGTGCAAGAAACAGCTTTGCTTTACATAATAATATGAGCAACCACCAAGAAGTTGGGAGACATCAGGACTTTTTTTCTCTCCCAGCATTTGAAGGAATTCTGATGCACATCTCCAGTTTCTCAGGAGAGTGGCCTAAGTAACTGAAGGAAAACACAAAGGCACAGAAAGAAGAAAAAAAAAGAGCAGATCTGAATCTTAACAGCTCTGAGCTTGTCCTGAGAAGGAGAGACCTAGGCTACATAGCCCACTCCCGTGATCCTATTTTTTTTATTTTTAAGCAACAATTGTCTGACCTTAAATGCAGCAGATGACTCTGATGGCTAGCTTGGAATATCAACTGGTTCATGTTGAAGTCAGTGCTGTTCTTGTTTGGAAGTCCAAAACTTAAAGGTATCTCCAGTTAAAATATAGTTCCTAGCACGTATTTAGTTATGCAGATTTGAGAGTCTGATAATGAAGTATCCCCTAACACAAGCTTGTGGCCTGGGAAATACAAATCACAAAATGTTAGCTAGATGTAAATTAGCCTTTTAGACTTGCAAACATGACTCTTCTTTCTGTTCTTGTATTTCCAAGTTCTTTGCCTTGATGAAAGTTCATGTTCTATGAGCTTGGGAATCACAAGCAGCACCTAGGATCTCCTAGTCACACTCACAAGTAATTGAAAGTTAGAGCTGAGCACTATTTCATGCAGTCACTTCATTGACATGCTGTACATACTAACAGATGTCTCATACTGGGGCCAGACAGTAAATTACAAGGTTTGTTTACACTTTTAGAACATGTTATACCTTCTGTTTTTCAGCGATCATAAGTAATGCACATGAATGAGCTATCACATTAAAAATGGGATTGATGGGAGGCTGACTAGCACAGCAAATTATATTAAAAACAATCTGACATGAATCCTAACTCTCATTTATTGCATCTCAAAAGATCCCCAAAACCGTTGTGGACAAATAGGTGGGTCCTGCAATGAGACAATGAATCCCATTTTTTGTACATAGCAGCATCACAGAGAAAAATAAAGGAGAGGTCAAAAAAGTAAAGTAATGCCAGAGAAGTCACTGAAAACTCTGCAGCTGGCATTATGTTTGAAATTTTCAGGTACTCTTTTTCACACCTCAGTTACTGTATACAGTTTCCAAATTAAGCACCATCATCCATGAAAGGATCACAGATTTTTTTTTTTTTTTAATTACTTTGCTAAATATTTACCAGTTTCTCTTCAATAGAAAGGTTTTTTTACACCCTGATTTAAATCATTCTAATTAAACAGCAAAATCTTCAAAACTGACTCCATGGATTCATGATATAATGCCTTGCACACATAATACGTTTATCAGCCATATCTTAGCAACTATTTCTATGAATGCTGGGAGCCTCTGTCCTGGGCAAGGAATAAAGTAAGGAGGAACTAGGACTCTCTAGAGACTGCCAGAATGAACTGAGTTTGGGGAAGCATGAAGGACTGATCAGAAAGTCAAGGGCTGGAGTAAGAGAGCACAGTGGAAAGTGAAGAAGGCCTGGAAAGAACCAAGCTCATGTACTAGCAGAAAACTAAGGGCCAGTTTTGGTGAGAGTCCTTTATACTTGGGGGCAGCCCAAAGCCTTGCTATAGAGACACAGGTGTATGCTAGTTCTTTGTCATTACTTTTTTAACTTGCAGCCAGGAGACATCTGAATATTCCTGTGCCACAATATAGATAAACTTTATCACCTGGTCATTTAGAAGAAGAAAGAGTGGAAGGAGAAAGCTGAACTGCATGAAAGGACAATGCAGAAAAATTGTCCTTAAATTAAAAATGCTACAAGGGACCACACTTTACGTTTGGGTTTTTAATCTGGTTGGCCTGTTTGCTTCCCCCTCCCCGTTCCCCCATTTTCACTCCTTATCTCTTTAGCTCACACCTTCCTTCCCCTCTCTCTCAGAAACAGCTATAAGAATAGGTCTCAGGATGGACTGCAAATGCTTCGAAACGGGGTCTACCACTTGATGCCTTGTCCAGGGCATGACAAATATGTGGTCCTTGCATGGCTTCCCCATTACTTTGTGCTAGGTTTTCAACAGCCCTATGTAATTTCAGTTTCAACCAAGCAGAAACAGACAGATGCTGTAATTTCTCACTATAAAATAATATATAGAAGCACATTAAAAACATTACCACATATTAGCAGCTTATATTTCTTCCAGATAGAAATGTAGTTCAGTCACTGATTTAATGTGAAGTTCACTACAGTACTACCCTTATTTCAGAACAACTTAAAGGTAGATTACATCCAAAAGTACTATTTTCCATATAAGTACATAAACACCATTGGGAACTGAAGATCATTACTCACACCTTAACGTAAGCAGGTGTGTATCAGAGGAAAGTTGATGTCAAGTGTGAGAGGATGAACTGATTATTAGTGTCATATAATTTAGGTATGAAATAGTGAATAAATTGCTTATTTTCCTCACTTATTACAGTTTGCATTGATCTTATGTGGATCTCAGCTCCTTAGATAAAAATGTTCTGTGAGTTGAGCTTATAAAATAAAACCAGAATAGCCACAATTCATCTTTTGACAGTTGTTGCCACAGCTAGACTGATTCAAGCTGGACTCCATTTGCCATGCACTGTAAGGTCACTTATAAGTGATTAAATTCACCTTCATTTGACCTGCCCAGTTCTGTTTGGCAAACCCTACGTTTGACTTGCTGTACCCCAGAAGTACTGATACAGAAACAAGACTAGTGCTAGATGGCAAAGACTCTGACACTGCCTCCTGCAGCACTACCTCTCCAAGAGATGTGCTGCCATCAGTGTCGGGATGCAGCTGAGGTATTATCTAAGAAGCATGTAAAGGCATGATGTTTTCCTCAGGTGTAGCAGAAGTACATGTTACTGAGGAATTTGATGATTATGAAAGATGGCACTGATGGATGCTCTGTGGCTGATCGCCTATTCTTGCGGAAGGATTCTGTAGATAATTTCAGTGCTTCAAATACCTAACTTATGCATGCACGTGTAAGAATATGTATTTGCACACACATCTAAGAAAGAGAGAGCGAACAAACAACTATGTAGGTCCATTTTTTCTCAGTGATTTGCATATTTCTGAAGTCAATACTTTTTCACCTGTCTCCATTTCCTAAAGCAATCCTCAAGTGGTGAGAAGTGTCCAGAATGATTTCCACTCTCTGCTGGCTCTGGTTAGTACACAGAAGAATAACGCATTGTCTCAGTGTCTCACTAATGGTGGGTGGGATGAAAGAGTTGACTATCATAACACTGAGCAGCTTCTGACTGATGTAGTTTATCAGAAATAATTGTCACACAAGTTGCCTGGCTGCACTCAACACCGGCACAGGGAACAATGATGGTACTGTTCAGTGTGATAATGTAGTTCAGGTCACTCTAGACTCTTCCAGACTACAGTACTGGCTTGCTGAATTTACCCTTCAAAATTATTCTTTCACCAGGTGTACGCTGAGTGTCATAAGCAAAACAGGCATCTGCTTACGTATGGCATTCATGTCATGTACCCGTACCGACTCCTGGGCATGCAATCTTGACAAGCCTGGTTTGCAGCCATACGTATTGAGCTGACAAATTATTCCCAGTGGTTAACAGTTAATTAAAAGATTTTGAAAATTAGAAGGAATTAAAAAAATAGGACTTGTTTCTTCACAGGATCATACTTAATAAGATGCAGGGCTGAATCATTGTGAGCCTGCACTAAGCTTATATGGCACAACATTGACTCTGATTTTGAATCTGCAATTCATCCCATCAGGAAATTTCAGTTTCCCAAAGAGATTTTCAGGGGAAAAATGGTTAACCAGTTAAAATTAAAATACAGTGCAGTATCAGCTGAAGAAAAGTTTGTCCTCCACACCATGGTGAATGTGCAATAACAGTAGCATCTATTTTTGATGTCTAGATAGCTTGTCCCTCTGCATGGAGGAGACCATTATCCTGTGTCTGTGCTCTGTTCTGACGATATAATCTCTTAAATAAAGTTTTACTGTTTACTTTCCTTAATTGAAGTACAATAGAAAATATGCAGAAGCTTCACTTTAATCACTGCCTTGGAGCTTTGAAGGTGTTTCAAGTTGTCTTTCAGTGTACTTCAAAACATCCTTGATAAAAGAGTGTATATGGAGGTGGAGTGGGAATATTACTAGCAATTATATTTTATGCAGAGTTGTAAAAAGTTTACTTAACAGCCATCTTTCTGCCAATTTTCCCCACTATGGTTTTGATCCTCTCACTGCTCCACTAAGTGATAAATACTGCAAAATATTTTTCTTGCATGCTGTATTTTGCCCCTTTTTGGAGCTGAATATTTCTTTGAACAGATAACCCAAATTTATTTTTGTTAAATCCTTTCCGGGTTACAGTAATCACAAATTCTTGCGATTTTCAATATCATTTTAATCACTAGTCCTAAAAGTGAACCTTCAAGCAATGAAGACCAGCCTTGCATCGACAAATGGGTGGACAAACAGACTTGATACTGGCAAATATTTTCATTTTACACTAGACTATATGAACTTATTCAACAGTCTTCTGCTCCCAGTAACTAAAATAAAAACATTTTGATACAGTCTAAAATGGAAACTCACAACAATAATAACCAGCACATGGCTCCAAAATTATCAATTGTGTATGCAAGCTGAGCAAGAAAAATAGGAAAGTACTTACTAGTAAGAAAATGCTGGGAAGTAGGGCCAAAATCCCTGTGAGCCTCATGCAGTTGCCTGATGCGCTCATCAATGGCCACCTGTTAAGACAGGAGAACAAAAAAAAATTACAAGTAACAATTATCATCACATACTTTTTTCACTAGACAACATTCTGTTTAAAATTAAGCAGGCTCCTGAAACAATCATTACCCCTCAGGGCTTACCTGATATTTAATATCTTATCCAAAAGAAAGGATGACAAAATAGGTCTAGGGTTGTTTTTTGGTGGCTTTTTTTTCCCTCCAGCTTTAACTGATGATCGAACAAGTTGAAAATGAAAAGGCTGATAAATAAAGGTATAGCAAATTGGCCTGTTTTTGTGTATGTGAAGAGATTATGACTGTTGTTTGCCAATGTTGGAAGTCAGAAACATTTCTCTATGTTAGTACATTTACAGAACTACCACAGAAGTACTTTTTGAGAGTACACAGAAATCAGAATGTGAAAAGTAATCTCTGTTATTGTGGACACAATAACCATGGTTTAGCTGAGTGCTGAAAGGAGGGTAACCGCCAAGCATCTGCTGCAAACATTCCTCAGTTCTTATAATCAGTCAAATCCTAACCCTTCAACCCTTCCTTGGAAGAGTCCTTCGAAGAACATGTTGTTCCTAATGTTTTGTTGGGTTGTTGTACTGCATGAAAACACAGATGCTAGTTGTAAGATTGGTTTTTATCTTTACCCTTGAAAATTCCAGTAAAGTATCAAGGAAGCAGCCAAGAGCAATTGGTTGTTGTAATATTCCATAGGGTTTGAGTGACATCTACCAGCAGCTTTATAGTCTCTATACTAAAAGGATATCATCATTAAGCTAGGCCTAAGTAGAGGATTAGGTAAAGCAAGGAAAAAATGTTTGAAAGTAATAACAGAATATTTCAGAAATGTATTACATAAAATACTGCCTGTAAGAAAAGGTTTTGTATCAAGGCTGGCAAAGCAGAAGGCAAAAGTGATGTCTGTTTTTATTGCTCTAATCATGAGGCACGTAACAAGGAAACAAATAGGTTGCAAGTAAAAAGCAATCCACACTTTAAAACCTTCAGGGAATTTTTGTTGGTGGTAGGAAGGGTTGGTGGAGGAATTGTATAAAAGCTGGCTACAATTTAGTTAGAAGGGGAAAAAAAATGACAGAATTGACTAGCTCTTTGATATGGCTGTGTTTGCCAAATAACCCCTAGCCCGCAAGTCAAGTTTCACTAAACACAATAGAAATTTAACACCAGGACATGATTTCTTTGCTTAAAGTTTCAAAACTGACACTATGATTAAAAAGGCCCCTTCCTTTCTCTCCTCAAGTAATTTTTCAGATGATTTTCCTTCAGCTTCTGCCATGTCTTTTCTCGTCCGGCTTCCTATACAGACACGATTCATGTGATTCTTTGTTCATCCCCATTGACCAGCATCTCCCCACATAGCTCAGCTACTAGTATATCACCATGTAGCCTCTGTTCTTATTTCTACTGTTTTTTTTTAATCCAGGATTACTCATAGAGGAACTTTTATACTGGTAGGTTTCAGGTAGGCACACGCTGCCTCAGTCCAGCTGACCTGTGCTTTTTCTGATTAATCATGCTGATTGCTTAGTTAGACAAAACTAAGCCTAGGAAGAGGCTGAACTCTGGATAACTTCTGAAACTGTGGCTAGAAGAAGGCTGGGTAAAGGACAGTTTAAGTCTAGAATGAATTGAATTAGACAGGTGTGCTGTTAAGCATCTGTTAAGCAATGCTTCATACTAGGGACTGGCTTTGGGCTTGAATTCACACCTAATTTACATCATAGATATAAGCTAGAAAAGTCTGGAAGTGTACAGAAAACAATGACAGGGCTCCTTCTGGTCATCAATATTGTTAGCTTAAATATAGAATCAATGAAGTATAGAAGCAAAGTAATATGACGTTACCTTTAATCAAGAAATGGCCTTTCAATGAAGTCTTGGAAATATAAATTTAAGTTTACATAAACACATGAAATAAAAGAAAAACAAAAAGAAACATTACTCTTTAGACTTCCCTTAAAATAAACTTTATACCTATTTTGGTATGAGGACATTATTGGTTAGTAAAGAAACAAAGCTCCTCCTTTATATTACTACTTAATTTTCAGTAAATAAACCTGGATTGAAAAAGTACTTTCTGGCATGCAGAATCTCTGAAGACAGTAAGAAGTCTACAAACACACAGCAGGGAGCAGTGTTTCATATAGGAGAATGACAACAGCCAGCTTCTGTCAGAACAGCATATGGGAACCCTTTGGTATGTGTGACTGCTGCCAGCTCACAGCCCATACAACTTCTTTAAATGTATTAAACCTGGGAATTTAAATCACTTAAAAATATCTACGTGAGCTTTGAGCTGCACAAAATTATTAGACTGAGATTTCTAGCCATATACTCACATCCAGCAAAATAAAATACTTTACATATTTCAGGGTAAACTTTCAAACTGAACGGCCTTGGATGCGAGCCAGGAAATACCTCTGTCCAATGGTTTATTCATCTCTGTATTTACAAAACCTACCTCTAGAAAGTCTAATGTACTCTCCAGGAGATATCACCCGAAAACACAAAAAGTTATTCCATTTGGCTGCCAGGAAATACCACTTACTGATGTATTGGCCTACTACCTTTTAGGTGTAGAAAGATGAACTCACTATTGATGGTAAAGCAAGGAAGATTATTGCAGTCAGTCTCGATTAATTTTAGCAAGACTAAGTCGTATAAGATAACAGAATTTGAACCCACAATAATTGAGGTCATTGTGAATAATAAAAAAATCCCACCTGAACAACCAGTGACTACTTAAAGATTGCCTCTCCGATCCAATAAAATCGGAGTGGAATTTGGTTTTGTGGCTTACATACTAATTACCTGTAGAAGGAGAATCACATACACCTAAGTCTTCATGACTGTTTTGTGATTCTTGAAAAAAATACTCACTGGCATGTGAATTTTTAAATTAATTTTCAAAACCAACCCATAAGTAATTCCCAAATTTTAAATTTTGTTTTGTTTTCTTTCAAGTGACATAGGTTCCTCCAATATATGCACAGTGTTACATGTATTTTTAATGCTATTCTCAGAACCAAGTACAGTTTTCTTTAGAACAAAATGTTGTTAAGAAAACAGCAAAACTTTCAACCCAATTCAATCATTCATTTTCTTTGCTTTAAATGGAAGAAAGCATGCATATTGTTAATAAAGTTTCGCAAATAATCCTCTTGCCATGTCTTAATACCAAAGGTAAAAATCATGTCTTTGACTTCAGTAGTCTCTTTGTACTAGTATCAGCTCAGCCAGACTCTTATGCAAGAAGTAATCACTTTAAAGCTACTATTACCAGTACATAACATGCAAAATGGGACTACAGATTGGATTTATGCAATTTTTAGGTAAAACTCTCTACAGTATTTCTCCACAAGTTACTAAAAGAAAAACCTACATAAAACAACCCCAAAACAATAGGTGGATTTCTAAAAAGTATTCTCAGATGTACAAATCTCATACTAGGACAACATAATACTCTAGCACTGTGTCTTAATCCTGGCCCAGTCTTTCCCAAAGCTTTGATGTTTAACTAAAGTTCAGTAGAGGAAACCACCTCTGTGTGCTTACCTCCCAGACAGGTGTTCTCTGATCACTAGGCTAAAGTGTACTCTACAAAATGAGTGGCTCCAATGCTGTATGAGTGAAGGTGACTGGTTGAATGCCTGTTTGTGCTCAGCACACTCTGTAGGGAATTTATGCAAAAAAACAAGATCTTGTTTGTGAATCTTAAATGGTCACAGAGAAATAGCCAATGAAGGTAGCAACTGTGTGTAGTGAGAAAAACATCAGGCAAAAGGGGGACATTACAGGTGAATAAATGATTGCTTCCACTCTCATTAGCTTTGAGGCAATTCAGAAAGGTGTTTCTGTGGGTTCCAAACTAATTAAAGAATTACACATGAATTAAAAGCCAATTTGCTTCCCTATCATAGTCCTCTGTTGGACTCACTCTCTTATAAATACAAAAAATAAAGCGTACAAAACCACTAAAAAGTGAAGTATCTATTAAACATTATTTATGTATCTTTCTCCTTCATATACTCAAATAATGTCTTGCAGAGCTTCTTAAAGAGATCTAGCAATCAATTGCATTTTGGCAAATGTGAATGAATAGTAAATGTGAAAACACACACTCAAGCAAAAAAGCACAAAGACCTACAGTTCTTCCTAAGTGACACTAAAAAAAACACCTTTGCTGCATGGTAGCACAGTTTAGTTCAACTGCTGCTGTGCTAGTGAAACAGCTAAAAAGATGCGTTACACACTCCATCTGTGAGAGCATTACTGTCTTGCAAAGAGTATTTCCTGTAAAAATATTTAATAACTTTCTTCTTTTCCTAGTTTTTAAACTGCAATCATTCATTTTGTCAAAAAAAATATTTGATAGGCAAGGAAATAAAGAAGCTTATTACATAGACAGGTGTTAAATTAGCATCCTTTAGCCCCTTGTAGTGTGATCAAGTTGCCATAATTGAAAATAACTGTTGATTTTCTTCTAAAAGGCTAGGAAGAGTAGTCCCTCAGAAAAAACAATGCATAGTGGAACGAATCAATCCTGTCAATGGTATGGGTTTTTTTCATATTCACTTAAAAAAAAACCAAAACCCCAGCTCCACATGTGACACCAGTGGCAAAGTTATCTGAAAGGCAATGTAGTTGAAAACATCAAACTAGCAAATAGGAAGTCTATACAATTGTATATTACATATCTTTACACATTATACCTCTTGGAGTCCACCCTGGTTTGTTTCAAAGTGTATCCCTTTAGATATTTAGCAAATTAAGATATTTATCTTAATTTGGCAAGCAAAGTAGGGCAATAAGTGGCTTTTTCTTTTCTTTCTATGTTTGCTCTACGTACTTTGCTACATGTTTGCAATTTCTCAGTCAACTATTATTCTTTCTAAGAAAAAAAAATATTTTTGTCTTTCATGCTCATGGAAACGAACACCAGTTTCTACTATCAATATTTCTAAGCCAAATCTTGCTGTCATAGTCATATACTATTTTGCTAGGGGATTATTAATACTATAATGGAAAAACATTTCACTTCTCCCTTTTCGTGATTCACCATTACTAGGTTTACTGACATGCCAGCGAAGTGCTAGAACTCCAACATAAGCAAAGAGAAAAATGTTCTCTTTTATATTTCCCTTAGAAGAAAAAATTTTTTTCCTCACAAGATTTCTCTGATGTTATCACTTCTAAATAAAATATAAAAAATATAGGCAAACATTAGAATGTCTTGCAGCCCAACTTTAAATTTGAGAGGAGGAATTAGTTTCATTAAATTCTCTTTTGTCAAATCACTTCCTATTTTAAGATAAGGGAAGAAAACTGAGGTCAGGTAACTATCAACTATCCCACTCAGTGAAGTTAGACATTTAGATTTCAGTTTAGCTTCTTTAAAATAACATTAATTTGAAAGACATCAACAGCATAAACTCTTCTAAAGTCAGAATAAAATCCTTTTTGTAACAGCATCTAAGGGCAGATACAGCATAATATATAGACACTAATTACATAATTATGCTGCCTCCAAACCAGGCAAGTTAAAAGAAGGTGTGTGAACAGCAATTTTTGCTACTTATTTACATAAGCCAGTAGAAATGAAATCACTAGACAAACAGACAAACAAAAAAAAAGGCGAAACTTAAAGAGTTAAGACAATTGTTGAATGGCTGAATATGCCTAGGATTCTGAGAAAGAATAGCGAGAAAAGAAAGGAAAGAATATAAGATTCTAATCTAAACAGCTATATTAGTGCAGCAGCTAAATGACAATCTCCTTTTTTTTCAAACTTGCTTCAGCAAAGGCTGTTCTCATGAAAAGAGAAGGGCAATTTTCTGTATGAATAACCATGCATACATACAATACTTATTAAAATAACACTCCTTTAATTCCCCCACCTTGCCACAGCCTCCTGACCTTGACTCCAGTCACATCCAATTTGACTGCACATCAAAAGAAACTGGCTTCTACAAGACCCTCTTTAACGTTACCCAGCAATTCTCCTCCCAAGAGCTGAAAAGCTTCTTTCTTTTCTCTCACTGACTCAGAGCTGCTAAAGCAGTATGGGGCTGTTCTTTACAAATCAATAAACAGGAAGAGCTGATCTACTGTACTTCAAATAACCACTAAATTCAGCTACTCACTGTTCATTGTACATTAGGAGATAAGGATGGATTTAAATAAGCACACTTTGTGCTGTTAATGAGGACCAGCTGATAGTCATTGTTCTCAGCTGCTAAACCTCAGGTTTAACTCTTCATATTTACTGAGTTAAAAGCACAGCAAAGGACCAGAAGAGTATCTGTCTTCATAGGTTCTATCAGTTGTCTCAGGAGCTTTCATTAATCACAGAATGTTAGGGGTTGAAAGGGACCTCTGGAGATCATTGATTCTAACCCCCCTGCCAGAGCAGGACCGTCTAGTCTAGGGCAGGTCACACAGGAACACATCCAGATGGGTTTTAAAAGTCTCCAAGGAAGGAGACTCCACTCCTAATTAATGCTTTCCAGGAACTTATTGCATTGCTTATGACTTGCTGTGTTGTCTCCCCAGCAGATAATCAGGCTGGTCCCCCATGGGGAGCTTGGCTCAGGCCCATGAATATGTGGCTGCTCCTAGCCGTCTGTAAAAGGCCTTAACCAATTCTTGTCAGGTGGCCTGTAGAAGACACCCACTACAATGTCACCCATACTGGTCTGCTCTTTAGTCCTCACCTGTAAGTCCTCAACTGGCACCTTTTCCAACCCCATCATTCTTAGTTTAAAACTCTTCTTTATGTATCTTCTATACAGATACATAAAATATACTCCTTAGAGCTCTGACTATGCAGACATAGATTCAATGATTTCTGTTCTGCCTTCAGCATAAAGCTGAAACTATATATACTCTTAGTTCTGTACTGTAAGCTGAGGAAAAGAGAAATTAAAATGTATATGCTGCCCTGAACTGCTGGAAAGTTATTGATCTTAAAATGAATCTAACTTTGATGCAGCTTGACATTTTCAAAGTCAGTGGGAACTGATATAGTATCACTGATACTATTCATGAAAAAAAATAGCGTTTTACATGTGCGAAGACATCTGGACTGGAACGTGACACAATAGAATATATCAGCTCCAGTGAGAAATCCTTATGCAAGATGTGCTGGGGATTAAATTTCCTCTGTCAAATGCTTGTAGAAAAGCAACTTGCAGCAGAGAAGTACAGGGCATTAATCTGCAAAACCTTTCTTGAGGCCATTAGCATCTCCCATCACTTAAGAAAAAAAGTGGTATGTTTATTTTTTTGGGTACATCACATTAGAAGACATTTACACGCTTGTGATGCTTCTTAAAATAGTATGTATGCACCTGAGAGGTAGAGAAAAGTTTTGCAGGGCTACATTGACATTGTGCCCACCCTTACACTGCATTTTTCCTACAGAGCTTCTGTTATCTGATGATTTTGTTACACTCAGTCTAAATATATGTTTAAACATTTTGTAATAGGAAAAGGCTGAATAATTATTGATGATATTGTTGCTGAAATATTACTCTTTTTAGTCTCTAAGCACCTACCATTCCTACCCTAACACAGTGGTTTGATAGATGTGTTTCTTTTAGACATTGTCTCTTCACTTTTGGGGCATGCATATAAAGTAACATCAGGTGCACCATAGATAGGTCTCCTTAATATGCAAAGGTAAAGTGATTAAAAAATGACACTTTGCTCTGGCTTTATTTCTTTTTCTTTTCTGCAAGACCAGTTATTTCTCTTCATTATACTTCTTACATTTTTGAAGCTGAACTGAATCTTTCAATTTTGTTTTAAAGTATTTCTAAACAATTTAAAATACATTCTTATTTTTTGTACTTTACTTGAAAAGATATTATTAATGTTTAATTATTGATGCTCTTATTAATGTTTCATATTTCATCCCTAAGGTGAAGCCCTAATGACTCTTGACAAGATTTTAATTTTTCTTTTCTTTTTCCATCTTTCTCATTTTTTTCTCTCATGAAACTAAAAAAAAAAAGAAAGTAATAAATTCATGTTGCATTGAAAATGTCATTTGTTTCTGACAGGTCAGGTAATATGCGCAGTTTTTGTGCCAAGGGGACTGTATCTTTGGTGACTTAGGGAACTGTGAGTAGAATGTCATGCACAAAATGTCTTGTTTTATAGCTGCCCCAGAACATATGCCTGCAATTTCCTGTATTAGTTGAGCACCACCAGTGAATATTATTCTTTTATAGTTCTAGTTCTATTCTCTCGCTTTCACTGATATTTTATCATTACTTTTACTGCTCCTTTTTTTCCAGATTTGTGAATCTCCAGTGATGATCATTTCATTAGTTTTGGGAACAACTGCTCATCACTGCAAGTAAGAAGGTCATAGCCCAGACATGTATTTTATGCTGGTTACTTCTTAAATAAAGAGAGGCATCACTCAGTATTGTCTTTACTCAGCACTGCTTTTAGTGATTAAGGTTTGAAATTTTTTTCTTTCATCATCTTCAGCTTCCTTCCACTTGTATGACCCCCTAGCTCATCTGAGATTTTAATTCCATCAGTATTCAAGAGAATTCAATTTCTTGTTCTGCATTTTTATCAAATATTATCAAATGCAGTGAAATTACATTTTTTTTTTCAAACATATGTAGTAAAACTCTTAATATTATCTAATAGTGTTTATAAAGAGCTGAAGAATTTCTTAAGACTGAGTATGCTCCTACATATGTAATACTATGCAAAGAGGTACAGAGGGAAGACTGTGTACATCAGATTCATCTGTCCCAACTCAGGAGTCCTGCAGTAAAGAAACTAAATCAGCCTTCCTTGATCAGAAATTAAGAGAACTATGTGTCTTCTGAGACAGAATTATATGTGTATACTTCAGAATGATCCTCTAAAGATACGTATAAAAACGACTTTTATAAATTTTAATTTTCCTAAGTGAGTTTGCATGCAAAGGAGGAGAATTCTTGGAAAGAATGTCATAAGGAATGCATAGAGGAAGAGGAATATAGGAAAGAACAGGAGAAAGTGGAAGGTAAGACAAAAATGTTCTTTTCTGGAGGACACCATATGGTAATAATGCATAATAAGGGATTCTACATGCAGTAGGAGTTGTGTTAATCCCATTTTTCTTTTATATTTTCTGCTCTCTCCTCCTTTTTCTCTTTGAGAGTTAGAGTTACAACAATAGTGATAAATCTATTCACTCTAAATAATCCTTAGTTCTAATACTAAGAGATCACCTATTTAGTTTCCTTTTTAGCTGCACAGGATGAAACCACTCAGATGATGTCAGTAGGGAGAGTTTCATTACAGTGTGATCTATATTTGCTTGTTTCATCCATATTCTTGCAACTGGCAATCTCAGGAGTATAATACTCTATTTCAAGATGTATTAACACTACTTGCTCAGTCAAGTGCTGACAACATGAAGAAAGCTTCATTTCATGAGATTACTGACTAGATGGATTAAACAAACTTTTTTTGTATAAAAAAGTTTCTTTGTATAAAACTACAGCCCCTGATTTTGCATTAAAACCTCTTTTTCTCCCAGGGGAAGACATGCACATAGCACACTGAAAGATAATAAAATTACACTAGGCAAATAACAGTTCAAATGGAAACAATTGCTGATAGGATTGATAATATACTGATTGAAGATAATAGCAAAACTCCTGTAATAGTGTAATACAACTTGTGAGATGAGCTGTCTTTATCCTGCAGATGGTCAAAATCTATACATTTATACTTTCTAATCTGTGAGTTAAATTCAAGTGTCATGAAAGCAAAACCTAAGCTACATATAGCCCATACCACTAGACCACAATAATACAAAACTCTTTCTAATTTAAATTGGAAAATAAATTATCTTATTTCCACAGTTTAATCTATTTGAGAAGAAAAGGTGTTTATAATTTACAAAATTATGCCACATATATGGAGAGTGCAGGATGGTATATAGTGAAGGTTAAGAGTTATACTGGCATGAAGGATCACAGTGTATGTGTGCATTCAAGAAAATCATTACTTCATTTGTGTCAAAAAAAAAGCATCACCATATAGTGCATTTGGTAACTGCCATAAATTTTATTCAAGTAATTCCAGTAACATTACATGCAGTTTTCTTCTTAAATCTGTTGTTATTAGCCCTTTCTTTGCAAAGCTGAATACTCTATTCATGACTGTTAATCAGTAAAGGTCTCAGAAGAAACTATAATCTTTGAAAATGGCTTTGTTCCATCCCCAGATCTACCCACTTCACAGATTAAGATCCTTCCATGAGCAGAGGGAGGGTTCTGCTTTCCCAGTGGAACAAAGCCCCAGACTGCTGCCCTGCTGGAGGCGGAGGAATTAAAGCTATGATATTTTGTGTTTCCAGGAAAACTGTAACTGGTCTGCACTGACTATTGCCAGACCACAGACTTTACATCAGTGCCACCATTAAACGTGACTTTTTCTGCGTATCAGTTCAAAAATGAATGTAGCCAACTCTGGAGCATAAATATTGTATAGCTGTTAAAATGCATTTATTGTCTGCACAGATTCAAAAATGAAAAATAATCTTTAACCTCCAGATAGAAAGTCACATTTTGAAAAATTCTTCTATTGTTTATAATTGAATGCCACAAAAATTTCTAAAATTTGCCACCTTATTTTCACAGCTATCTGTATTTTATCATTTTGTTTTTCACAAGTAACTAATTTATTTCTGCTTAGGCTTGCCTTATTACTCATTTGTTTATAAGAGCAGAGAATTGGGAAATTCTAAGAGTAAAAGACATCTTGGAGAATTAAGACAGTAAAAAAGATGGAGATTCTGAGGTGAAGCACTGCTGAGGGAGAGTGCAATGCAACTATTTGTGAAGCAAGAAGTAATAATAGGAGAGAAGCAAAGACAAGATTTCCAACAGAGCCTGAAGCTAGCCTCAAAACCTGAATTTGCAGTATCTGTATAGTGACACCGTATAATACACAGACAGGCAGTTTAATTGCCAATTACAAAACTTTAATTTACTAAGTCAGAAACCTTTTCTGAATGTCTAACTTACAAGCTATTGTTACCACAGTGACAAGTTGACGTGTGGCATTCAGTTTAGGTAAATAAAGGAAACACATGAGCATTCTCTTGAAAAAAAAAAAAAAATCTATTTTAGCAGATTTAATTATGTAGGGCTTGCCCAAGAAAGGATTTTTCAAGACAAAAAGTAAACCCATTCTTCTAACTCATAAAACTGAAAAGTGATCTCTATAAAAACCCGCAGTGTTTCTATAAAATGCTTTTAAAATTCAGTGAAAGACCATCTTAAAGCCATGTGTAAAATTTAAAAAATATGTATTGGCTTGATTCTACTTCCAGAAAAACTGACATCGAAGCTGCTATTTGCTTTAATGCCACAAGATCAGATGCCATATTTTAATATAAAATTTCATTAACACTTCTGAGATTGAAATTTATTCTCAGGGATTACAGAAAGTGAAAAAAAAAAACAAACCAGCAAAACCAACACCATCAGGATATGACAATAGAAGTCATCACTTGCCCATTAGATAAGGTTTCTATAGGATTATCTAATCACAAATTCAAATGGATGCTATTAAAATTAGGTGAGCAATCCCATTGTCCAAATGACAAACAGCATTAATATGTGGCCTAAAAGGGTGGCTTCTCCGAGAAGGTGATGGAAGCTTGTCCTGTGTCCAACAGAGCCAGCACCAGCCAGCTCCAAGACAAATCCACTACTGGCCAAGGCTGAGCCCATCAGAGACAGTGGTAGTGCCTCTATGATAACATATTTAAGAAGGGGAAAAGGTTAGCGTGCAACAGCAATTGCAGCTGGAGAGAGGAGTGAGAATACATGTGAGAAACAGCTCTGCAGACACTAAGGTCAGTGAAGAAGGGGGAGGAGGTGCTCCAGGAGCTGGAGTAGAGATTCCCCTGCAGCCTATGGTGAAGACCATGGTGGAGCAGATATCCACCTGCAGCCTGTGGAGGACCCCATGCCAGCGCAGCTGGATGCCCAAAGGAGGCTGTGACCCTGTGGACAACCTCCACCAGAGCTGTCTCCTGGTAGATCCTATAGACCCAAGAAGAAAGGAGCCCACACTGGAGGAGGTTTGCTGGCAAGAGTTGTGACCCTACAGGAGAACCATGCTGGAGCAGTTCATGAAGGACAGTAGTCTGTGGGAAGGACATATGTTGGAGAAGTTTGTGGAGAATTGTCTCCCAGAAGAGGGAACCCACACTGCAGCAGGGGAAGAGTTGAGGAGGAAGGAATGGCAGAAACAAGGTGTGATGAACTGACCACAATCCCCATTGCCCGTCTCCCTGCACTGTTGGGTGGGAGGAGGTAGAGGAATCAGGAGTGAAGTTGAGACTAGGAAGAAGAGAGGGTTAGGGATAAGGTGTTCCGAGATTTATTTTTATTTCTCATTACCCTAGTCTGATTTAATAAATTAATAAATATAAGCTAATATATCATTATAAGCTAAATAAATCAAGCTAATTTCTCCAAGTTAAGTCTGTTTTACCTGTGATGGTAATTGCTTAGTGAGGTCCTTGTCTTTAACTTGACTCAAAAGCCTTTCACTATATTTTATCTCTAGTGTTCAGTTGAGGAGGGGGAGCGATAGAGCAGCTTTAGTAGACACCTGGCATCCTGCCAGGGTCAACCCACCACAATACATCAGGATGGCTAGGACTTCTAAAAAAATCTGAAGGCAGAAATAAGTTTATGTAAGCTTATCGACAAATTATGTACAATAATAATAATCAAAGCACCTGTAAAAAGCAAATTAAATCATGTTTGTTCAATATTCTATTTGCTGCAATGAGTTTATACATTTGAATAAGACATGCAAAGGAATTTCATCCAGAACTGGGTCTTGCATAAATTTATTTAGAAATCAGTAACTTAAAAGCAGAAGTTTACAAATGGAAAATATAAATCATTAACTTTTGTGTGTGTGTGTGTGTGTTCACATTTACTTTAACTGAATGAAAATCTTAACAAATAAAATCGTGGATGTAACAATTTAGCTATGAAACCTTTTTGTCCTGGTGTGTTAACTTTTTTTTTGTTATTCTGAATAATTAATGACAGTCCTTATTTTTAGTACTATGTAAATGAAATTCTGTTTCTGTTATAATAAACACATGACTATATGACAGACATTTTTGTCAGTCCATTTATTGCTTTACTTGTTCTGTTTTTATCATTTAGCTACATACTTTAATTTTTTTGTGCCTTTTAAAATTTATCTGTTAAAAAAAAAATAGTAAAACCTCACTGTAGAAAGTTTTTTTTCCTTTTCTCTTCCCTTTCTCTCATTAGAACTCACTCTCTCTGATTTCTGCAGATCCTATTATGTCTTTTCTTTCCTACCTTGATAGGTCTTTTCACAACCTACATCACCTTCCCCCTCTGTCTCACAAAAACACAAAACTCTTAGCCAACCAAACCTAAGACAGAAGCTGTTATTTAGACAGTCTATTCAGTCAGTATGTCCACCATACTGTAAGATCCCTCTGAACAAACAAGTGCTTTGATTGCATACTGCTGGAATAGCACTGCTGACCTACAGTTACATGTCTGTAACAACTTTCTGGCTGCAGAAGCAGGATTCCTCTCTGATGATCTGTAATTGCTTTTGACTGGGTAATTTTTATCCTTTAGGGCTGCCAGCAGTGGCAGACAGGAAACTCTAAAGTAGCTACAAATCCCAAAAGTAGACTTTCAAAAGTACAGTTTTAGAAACCAATAGAACAGTTGGTGAGCCGAACAAGGTGCAATGAGACTGAAATATCTGGTAGGAAACCCACGTGGCCACTTCCAAGCCTACATGTGTTTTAGAAAAAAATCATCCACAATGAAACAGGTTGCATTTCATTTTGCAATACATGTCCTTGTACACCATTCCCTGGCATTTCCCTAAGGACATTTACTCTATCAGTGTGTTTCTAGTTCAGCTGCCCATACCATTACCCTGTCTTACTATTTAGCATTTCTCATGTACAAGGGAAAACAATCCTGACAATCAGGAAGGAAAAAGGAGGAAAAACAACAGCTGAGAAACCAGGAATACAGATCTTGTACAGTTAATGTTCATCATATGAGAGAACAACTGGAAGGATACTGTATCTGAAGGGTGCAGAATTTGGTAAAGGAAAAATACAACTTTATAAGCTCATGTGAGTAAGATATACTAATTTCATAATATTTTTGATTCTTTTAAAAGGTAAATTTGCAGAATGATACATGTAATACTTAAGAAAGAGACAAATCCTTTCTCCAGTGACTCCCACTTCCACTGCCAAAAATGAGCTCCCTCACTTGATTTTCCCATTTTGCTCCTCCTCCTTACCACTGTCAGTTTTTTAGATTCTGCCTGGGCTGCTGGTTTGATTCATACTATGACATTCTGCCTGTTTTAAGTTCTTCTTCAGAGTTTAAGTGTTCTTTCTATTTTTTCTTTTCCTGACTTCTATGTTTTCCTTTTTTTCTTCCCTAGCCGTCATCCCTCCAGATGAGAAACATCCCTCTAGAAACATTGAAGGTCAGGTTGGACAAGGCTCTGAGCAACCTGATCTAGTTGAAGATGTCCCTGCTCATTGCAAGGCAGTTGAATTAAATGACCTTTAAAGGTCCCTTCCAACCCAAACTATTCTATGATTCTATAACCTCCAGATTTTTAAAAAAATGCACTACCTTACAGCAAGCCAGCTTCTCCCCTGTATTCTTTAAAGTATGCCTAAAAGTAAAGCTGAAAAAAATTAGTAAAATGCCTATTATGACAGCAAATTACAGGTTAGGCTTCTTAAAAAAAATTACTTTTCTGCCCAGTCCAGTTCACTGCTTTTTGAATAATAAGATGTTTGATTCCTAACCAGTGCAAATGTGAGAACTCCAACTGTGGCTCAACAACAAGGACAGTTTGTGTTTCTGTTTCATGAAGTCCACATGATGAAATATTTTGACTGTAGTACCTACCATCCAAACTACAGAGCAATTTGCCTTGTTTCTGTGCTACTTAGAAATAAAAATAATAGCAGCTTGTGATTATTTTTTTTTTTTTCTGTGACAATCTGAAATACTTTCCATTGAAACTGGTGAAACCTTCAAAGTGTATACGGAGGCACTTGTTGGCAAAAAAATAACTTTTTTTTTTTAACCCAGCCATCCATCTGTATGTCTGTTGTAACAGCCTAGTACTGCAAGAATAAATTATACAACTGCTTGTCAGCTCTTAAACATATTTTTCTTTCCTATGTTCTCAGAAAATCTGTTTTGATATGTGCATATAAACATAAGCATAGGAGTATATGCATATATCAACTTCTTTCCTTCCAATATCATCCCAGAACTTAAGTTATTCTGACTATGGTTAGAATGCTTTATATAAAATATGGTCTGATTAAGTACAGAATAATTTATAAAAAGTACAGAACACTGATGAGCAAGAGAAAAACTAAACTTTAGCTGTATTTAATTCAGTAAGATGACCAGAAACTTGGAATAATTCTTGTGAAGCTATATTCTAATTAGCAAAAATCTGAACTTCCTAAAGACCTCTGAAGTCCTGGAAAATAACTGATGAAATATCCCCTTTTTCGCACAAAGAAATTAACTTCCAGAGAACTAATTCACCTCAGGACCAACATTTTCTCCCGTCTTTGATCAAGTAAAATTCAACATCATTGACTCTGCAATTTTACAGTACATAATCATGACTACATCCTCTGAAGCTACAAAAGTGAGGTATATCCAGAGAGTTATAATCCCTCATTTGTCTCTGCATCACAGTTCAAGATAGAATCAGTAACACTGGAAATGTGGGGAACACCTTCAAAGTTAAGTTAGGCTGTTGTAAAATGTAATATTAATATAGACCCCCCAACCCCCCATTTTTTTTCCCCTAGTTTTAGAAGCTTTAAAATGAAATCTTGGACTTGTTCAAATATTGTTCCCTTGAGAAAATGCATTACTAGTCTCGACTCCTCCATCAGCAAAGCCATTTTGCCTGCCAGTTTTCTGTCATTGTTATGACCACTTTAAAAGTAACAAAAAAAATTTAAAACAAAAGCAACAGAAGTGGGATTTTCTTATCATTTGGGAAAATATTCACCCACTCCTATACTCCTACCTGTCAGTAGGCAGGTATTATTTCTTCCCTAATAGAATTAGCTATAGTACCTACATTCATAGGATCATGGAATTGCTTTGGTTGGAAAAGACCTTTAAGAACAGCAAGTCCAACTGTTAACCCATCACTGCCAGGTCACCACTAAACCATGTCCCTAAGAACAATCCCTGCATTCAAAATGTTCTTGCCTTAATCTTTAAGAATTCTGCTGTTTATATCTATAAATTGATATTTATATCAATTTATAGATATAAAGGTTGAATGATCCATTTACAGGTTTCCTTTTGTTACTATGACCTATTAACTAACATAATATTAGGAAAGATGGAAGTCATGTTCTAAAATTAGGATTTCATACACTATGGACTTATTCTTAGGATACCAAGACACATCTCATCATAAGCACTTATTAGGTCTAGCTGTTGGACAGATTATGATCTTAGAAGCAAAGAATGAGGGAATAAATATTCAGATAAATGCTTACTATTAAACAGTAAGAACTAACAAGATTGAATGGAGTCTCAGGAAGCACAGAGAACAGAAAATCTTGATGATCAGATGACCTTTTGTAAATCAGAACGAGACTGTATAATTTTGTAAACCCAAGGCAAATTACTGAGTAATCAGACCTGAATATTATTTATTATTTTAAAGACAAAGCAAAATACACATCACAAGTTCTTTTACTTCAGCAGAATAAGCTGCATGTTTGATGCCTCTTTTGAATCCTGACCTTTCTGAAGTTCAACAGTATGATAACATTGAAGCTTACTAAACGTTCAGGCCTGGGCATCTCCCTTTGTGCTCAAGAACAGGTGATGTGGCTGAAATGTATCTGGACATGGAGCCATTAAGCAAAATACTTCCAAAAGAGATGGACTTGCTTAAAATAATTAATGAGTAACTATGAAATGACTTAGAATACGCATTCTTGAAGTGATGGTACAGAAGAAATGTAGACCCTTGGAATATGACTGTAGAAGACACTATTGTTATTACTACCAAGCAGATGAGGCCCTCCACAGG